>NW_026288197.1:0-5000 GCF_023373465.1 Oncorhynchus keta
AGGTAGGTAGCCTAGTGGTTAGAGGTAGGTAGCCTAGTGGTTAGAGGCAGGTAGCCTAGTGGTTAGAGGCAGGTAGCCTAGTGGTTAGAGGCAGGTAGCCTAGTGGTTAGAGGTAGGTAGCCTAGTGGTTAGAGGCAGGTAGCCTAGTGGTTAGAGGTAGGTAGCCTAGTGGTTAGAGGCAGGTAGCCTAGTGGTTAGAGGCAGGTAGCCTAGTGGTTAGAGGCAGGTAGCCTAGTGGTTAGAGGCAGGTAGCCTAGTGGTTAGAGGCAGGTAGCCTAGTGGTTAGAGGTAGGTAGCCTAGTGGTTAGAGGCAGGTGGCCTAGTGGTTAGAGGCAGGTAGCCTAGTGGTTAGAGGCAGGTAGCCTAGTGGTTAGAGGTAGGTAGCCTAGTGGTTAGAGGCAGGTAGCCTAGTGGTTAGAGGTAGGTAGCCTAGTGGTTAGAGGTAGGTAGCCTAGTGGTTAGAGGCAGGTAGCCTAGTGGTTAGAGGTAGGTAGCCTAGTGGTTAGAGGCAGGTGGCCTAGTGGTTAGAGGCAGGTAGCCTAGTGGTTAGAGGTAGGTAGCCTAGTGGTTAGAGGCAGGTAGCCTAGTGGTTAGAGGCAGGTAGCCTAGTGGTTAGAGGCAGGTAGTCTAGTGGTTAGAGGCAGGTAGCCTAGTGGTTAGAGGCAGGTAGTCTAGTGGTTAGAGGCAGGTAGCCTAGTGGTTAGAGGCAGGTAGCCTAGTGGTTAGAGGCAGGTGGCCTAGTGGTTAGAGGCAGGTGGCCTAGTGGTTAGAGGTAGGTAGCCTAGTGGTTAGAGGTAGGTAGCCTAGTGGTTAGAGGCTGGTAGCCTAGTGGTTAGAGGCAGGTGGCCTAGTGGTTAGAGGCAGGTAGCCTAGTGGTTAGAGGCAGGTAGCCTAGTGGTTAGAGGCAGGTAGCCTAGTGGTTAGAGGCAGGTAGCCTAGTGGTTAGAGGTAGGTAGCCTAGTGGTTAGAGGTAGGTAGCCTAGTGGTTAGAGGCAGGTAGCCTAGTGGTTAGAGGCAGGTAGCCTAGTGGTTAGAGGCAGGTAGCCTAGTGGTTAGAGGTAGGTAGCCTAGTGGTTAGAGGCAGGTAGCCTAGTGGTTAGAGGTAGGTAGCCTTAGTGGTTAGAGGCAGGTAGCGGTTAGAGGCAGGTAGCCTAGTGGTTAGAGGTAGGTAGCCTAGTGGTTAGAGGCAGGTAGCCTAGTGGTTAGAGGTAGGTAGCCTAGTGGTTAGAGGCAGGTGGCCTAGTGGTTAGAGGCAGGTAGCCTAGTGGTTAGAGGCAGGTAGCCTAGTGGTTAGAGGTAGGTAGCCTAGTGGTTAGAGGCAGGTAGCCTAGTGGTTAGAGGTAGGTAGCCTAGTGGTTAGAGGTAGGTAGCCTAGTGGTTAGAGGCAGGTAGCCTAGTGGTTAGAGGTAGGTAGCCTAGTGGTTAGAGGCAGGTGGCCTAGTGGTTAGAGGCAGGTAGCCTAGTGGTTAGAGGCAGGTAGCCTAGTGGTTAGAGGCAGGTGGCCTAGTGGTTAGAGGCAGGTGGCCTAGTGGTTAGAGGCAGGTAGCCTAGTGGTTAGAGGTAGGTAGCCTAGTGGTTAGAGGCAGGTGGCCTAGTGGTTAGAGGCAGGTAGCCTAGTGGTTAGAGGCAGGTAGCCTAGTGGTTAGAGGCAGGTGGCCTAGTGGTTAGAGGCAGGTGGCCTAGTGGTTAGAGGCAGGTAGTCTAGTGGTTAGAGGCAGGTAGCCTAGTGGTTAGAGGCAGGTGGCCTAGTGGTTAGAGGCAGGTAGCCTAGTGGTTAGAGGCAGGTAGCCTAGTGGTTAGAGGCAGGTAGTCTAGTGGTTAGAGGCAGGTAGACTAGTGGTTAGAGGCAGGTAGTCTAGTGGTTAGAGGCTGGTAGCCTAGTGGTTAGAGGCAGGTAGCCTAGTGGCTAGTGGTTAGAGGCAGGTAGCCTAGTGGTTAGAGGTAGGTAGACTAGTGGTTAGAGGCAGGTAGCCTAGTGGCTAGTGGTTAGAGGTAGGTAGTCTAGTGGTTAGAGGTAGGTAGCCTAGTGGTTAGAGGCAGGTAGCCTAGTGGCTAGTGGTTAGAGGCAGGTAGTCTAGTGGTTAGAGGCAGGTAGACTAGTGGTTAGAGGCAGGTAGCCTAGTGGTTAGAGGCTGGTAGCCTAGTGGTTAGAGGTAGGTAGCCTAGTGGCTAGTGGTTAGAGGCAGGTAGCCTAGTGGTTAGAGGCAGGTAGCCTAGTGGTTAGAGGCAGGTAGCCTAGTGGTTAGAGGCTGGTAGCCTAGTGGTTAGAGGCAGGTAGTCTAGTGGTTAGAGGCAGGTGGCCTAGTGGTTAGATGCAGGTAGTCTAGTGGTTAGAGGCAGGTAGCCTAGTGGTTAGAGGCAGGTGGCCTAGTGGTTAGAGGCAGGTAGCCTAGTGTTTAGAGGCAGGTGGCCTAGTGGTTAGAGGCAGGTAGCCTAGTGGTTAGAGGCAGGTGGCCTAGTGGTTAGAGGCAGGTAGTCTAGTGGTTAGAGGCAGGTAGCCTAGTGGTTAGAGGCAGGTAGCCTAGTGGTTAGAGGCAGGTAGCCTAGTGGTTAGAGGCTGGTAGCCTAGTGGTTAGAGGCAGGTAGTCTAGTGGTTAGAGGCAGGTAGCCTAGTGGTTAGAGGTAGGTAGCCTAGTGGCTAGTGGTTAGAGGCAGGTAGCCTAGTGGTTAGAGGCAGGTAGCCTAGTGGTTAGAGGCAGGTAGCCTAGTGGTTAGAGGCAGGTAGCCTAGTGGTTAGAGACAGGTAGCCTAGTGGTTAGAGGCAGGTAGCCTAGTGGTTAGAGGCAGGTGGCCTAGTGGTTAGAGGCAGGTAGCCTAGTGGTTAGAGGTAGGTAGCCTAGTGGTTAGAGGTAGGGTAGCCTAGTGGTTAGAGGCAGGTAGCCTAGTGGTTAGAGGCAGGTAGCCTAGTGGTTAGAGGCAGGTAGCCTAGTGGTTAGAGGCAGGTAGTCTAGTGGTTAGAGGCTGGTAGCCTAGTGGTTAGAGGCAGGTAGTCTAGTGGTTAGAGGCTGGTAGCCTAGTGGTTAGAGGCAGGTAGTCTAGTGGTTAGAGGCAGGTAGCCTAGTGGTTAGAGGTAGGTAGCCTAGTGGTTAGAGGCAGGTAGCCTAGTGGTTAGAGGCAGGTAGCCTAGTGGTTAGAGGTAGGTAGCCTAGTGGTTAGAGGCAGGTAGCCTAGTGGTTAGAGACAGGTAGCCTAGTGGTTAGAGGCAGGTAGCCTAGTGGTTAGAGGCAGGTGGCCTAGTGGTTAGAGGCAGGTAGCCTAGTGGTTAGAGGTAGGTAGCCTAGTGGTTAGAGGTAGGGTAGTCTAGTGGTTAGAGGCAGGTAGCCTAGTGGTTAGAGGCAGGTAGCCTAGTGGTTAGAGGCTGGTAGCCTAGTGGTTAGAGGCAGGTAGTCTAGTGGTTAGAGGCTGGTAGCCTAGTGGTTAGAGGCAGGTAGTCTAGTGGTTAGAGGCTGGTAGCCTAGTGGTTAGAGGCAGGTAGTCTAGTGGTTAGAGGCAGGTAGCCTAGTGGTTAGAGGTAGGTAGCCTAGTGGTTAGAGGCAGGTAGCCTAGTGGTTAGAGGCAGGTAGCCTAGTGGTTAGAGGCAGGTAGCCTAGTGGTTAGAGGCAGGTAGCCTAGTGGTTAGAGGCAGGTAGCCTAGTGGTTAGAGGCAGGTAGCCTAGTGGTTAGAGGCAGGTAGCCTAGTGGTTAGAGGCAGGTAGCCTAGTGGTTAGAGGTAGGTAGCCTAGTGGTTAGAGGCAGGGAGCCTACTGGTTAGAGGCAGGTAGACTAGTGGTTAGAGGCAGGTAGCCTAGTGGTTAGAGGCAGGTGGCCTAGTGGTTAGAGGCAGGGAGCCTAGTGGTTAGAGGCAGGTAGCTTAGTGGTTAGAGGCAGGTAGCCTAGTGGTTAGAGGTAGGTAGCCTAGTGGTTAGAGGCAGGGAGCCTACTGGTTAGAGGCAGGTAGACTAGTGGTTAGAGGCAGGTAATCTAGTGGTTAGAGGCAGGTGGCCCAGTGATTAGAGGCAGGTACTCACAGCACTTGCAGGTTGGGTAGTTGGTCACACACAGTGGTAGGTAGGGATGTGATGCGAGCTCCAGTGATGGTCCTACACAGAGTTCAAAGGTCACATGATATTATCCCTGGATCTGTGTAAAAGCCTTGTGAATATATTCATTCACTGTATGTGCAGGACATTCCCCAGGGCAGTTTGTTTATATGTATAATAAATGTCCTGATATGTGCCTTGGTATATAATCACATTAGTAGAACTAAGAAAGACTTATTAATTCAAAAATCCAACACCAACACTATGAAAACCAACACGTCTCAACGTAAATGACAACTCTGCACAGAACGTCAACATTGGATAGAATAATAATCATTAATGATTAAAAAAAACACTTGTATTTTAGGGGCTTTTAGGTTTCAATCCCGGGAAGACCAGCAGGTTACATGCTGGTTAAGACAACACATGAGCTGGGAGTCAGGCAGGTTATAAAAGCAAACAGTACATTTTCAAATAGGAACAATTCCATGAAATGATTTGGTTGTGTAGCAGGTCACACACAGTGGTGGGTCGTGACATGATTGGTGACAAAACCAGGGCACATTTATTAGTATTTGTGAGCTCTTAAACTCGTTTTCTGTGGGAAAATATTTACCTGACATTGGATTAGAACAGCAAAGAAGGGTCTGGGTCTGAATGGTTGGGTGTTAGCATTGGGTGTTAGCATTGGGTCTGAATGGTTGAGTGTTAGCATTGGGTGTTAGCATTGGGTCTGAATGGTTGAGTGTTAGCAATGGGTGTTAGCATCGGGTCTGAATGGTTGAGTGTTAGCATTGGGTGTTAGCATTGGGTCTGAACGGTTGGGTGTTAGCATTGGGTGTTAGCATTGGGTCTGAATGGTTGGGTGTTAGCATTGGGTCTGAATGGTTTGGTTTTAACATTAGGTCTGAATGGTTGGATGCTAGCATTGGGTTTGAATGGTTGGGTGTTAGCATTGGGTCTGAATGGTTGGGTGTTAGC
>NW_026288197.1:10000-15000 GCF_023373465.1 Oncorhynchus keta
CGGGACCGCCGGGTGCTGAAGCACGTACCGAGTTACAAACTGCCCCTGGAAGCAACGTCAGCATAATAACTGTTTGTCTGGAGCTTCATGAAATGGGTTTCCATGGCCGAGCAGCCACACACAAGTCTAAGATCACCATGCGTAATGCCAAGCATCAACTCGAGTGGTGTAAACCTTGCCGTCATTGAACTCAGTGGAAATGTGTTCTCTGCTTCACCATCTGGCAGTCCGACGGACCAATCTGGGTTTTGCAGATGCCACGAGAACGCTACCTGCCCCAATACATAGAGCCAACTGTAAAGTTTGGTGGAGGAGGAATAATGGTCTGGGGCTGTTTTTCATGGTTCAGACTAGGCCCCTTAGTACCAGTGAAGTGACATCTTAGCGCTGCAGGATACAATGACATTCTAGACAATTCTGTGCTTCCAACTTTGTGGAAACAGTTCGGGGGAGACCCTTTCCTGTTTCAGTATGACAATGCCCCGTGCATAAAGCGAGGTCCATACAGAAATGGTTTATCGAGATCGGTGTGGAAGAACATAACGGGTCTGCACAGAGCCCTGACCTCAACCCCATCGACCACCTTCAGGATGAATTGGAACGCTAACTGCAAGCCAGGTCTAATCGCCCGACCTCACTAATGCTCTTGTTGGCTGAATGGAAGTAAGTCCCCGTAGCAATGTTCCAACAACTAGTGGAAACTCTTCCCAGAAGAGTGGAGGCTGTTATAGCAGCAATGTTCCAACATCTAGTGGAAACTCTTCCCAGAAGAGTGGAGGCTGTTATAGCAGCAATGTTCCAACATCTAGTGGAAATCCTTCCCAGAAGAGTGGAGGCTGTTATAGCAGCAATGTTCCAACATCTAGTGGAAACCCTTCCCAGAAGAGTGGAGGCTGTTATAGCAGCAATGTTCCAACATCTAGTGGAAACTCTTCCCAGAAGAGTGGAGGCTGTTATAGCAGCAATGTTCCAACATCTAGTGGAAATCCTTCCCAGAAGAGTGGAGGCTGTTATAGCAGCAATGTTCCAACAACTAGTGGAAACTCTTCCCAGAAGAGTGGAGGCTGTTATAGCAGCAATGTTCCAACAACTAGTGGAAACTCTTCCCAGAAGAGTGGAGGCTGTTATAGCAGCAATGTTCCAACAACTAGTGGAAACTCTTCCCAGAAGAGTGGAGGCTGTTATAGCAGCAATGTTCCAACATCTAGTGGAAACTCTTCCCAGAAGAGTGGAGGCTGTTATAGCAGCAATGTTCCAACGTCTAGTGGAAACTCTTCCCAGAAGAGTGGAGGCTGTTATAGCAGCAATGTTCCAACGTCTAGTGGGAATCCTTCCCAGAAGAGTGGAGGCTGTTATAGCAGCAATGTTCCAACATCTAGTGGAAATCCTTCCCAGAAGAGTGGAGGCTGTTATAGCAGCTATGTTCCAACATCTAGTGGAAATCCTTCCCAGAAGAGTGGAGGCTGTTATAGCAGCAATGTTCCAACGTCTAGTGGAAAGCCTTCCCAGAAGAGTGGAGGCTGTTATAGCAGCAATGTTCCAACATCTAGTGGAAATCCTTCCCAGAAGAGTGGAGGCTGTTATAGCAGCAATGTTCCAACGTCTAGTGGAAATCCTTCCCAGAAGAGTGGAGGCTGTTATAGCAGCAATGTTCCAACATCTAGTGGAAATCCTTCCCAGAAGAGTGGAGGCTGTTATAGCAGCAATGTTCCAACGTCTAGTGGAAAGCCTTCCCAGAAGAGTGGAGGCTGTTATAGCAGCAATGTTCCAACATCTAGTGGAAATCCTTCCCAGAAGAGTGGAGGCTGTTATAGCAGCAATGTTCCAACGTCTAGTGGAAATCCTTCCCAGAAGAGTGGAGGCTGTTATAGCAGCAATGTTCCAACGTCTAGTGGAAACTCTTCCCAGAAGAGTGGAGGCTGTTATAGCAGCAATGTTCCAACATCTAGTGGAAATCCTTCCCAGAAGAGTGGAGGCTGTTATAGCAGCAATGTTCCAACGTCTAGTGGAAACTCTTCCCAGAAGAGTGGAGGCTGTTATAGCAGCAATGTTCCAACATCTAGTGGAAACTCTTCCCAGAAGAGTGGAGGCTGTTATAGCAGCAATGTTCCAACGTCTAGTGGAAAGCCTTCCCAGAAGAGTGGAGGCTGTTATAGCAGCAATGTTCCAACGTCTAGTGGAAACTCTTCCCAGAAGAGTGGAGGCTGTTATAGCAGCAATGTTCCAACGTCTAGTGGAAAGCCTTCCCAGAAGAGGCTGTTATGGCAGCAAAGTGGGGGGACCAACTCCATATTAATGGCCGTGAGTTTGAAATGAGACGAACGGGTGTCCACATACTTTTGGTAATGTAGTGTAGTTTGATGAAGAGAGAAAAAAAGTCCTTGTCATGTGACGTAAACTATAATAGTTTGTATTCACACCGTATAACTAACTATAAGCTGTGACAGGCATTTCTCTACGGCCGCAATAACATCTGCTAAATATGTGTATGTGACCAATAACATCTGCTGAATATGTGTAGGTGACCAGAAACATCTGCTGAATATGTGACCAATAACATCTGCTGAATATGTGACCAATAACATCTGCTGAATATGTGACCAATAACATCTGCTGAATATGTGACCAATAACATCTGCTAAATATGTGACCAATAACATCTGCTGAATATGTGACCAATAACATCTGCTAAATATGTGACCAATAACATCTGCTGAATATGTGACCAATAACATCTGCTGAATATGTGACCAATAACATCTGCTAAATATGTGTATGTGACCAATAACATCTGCTGAATATGTGTATGTGACCAATAACATCTGCTGAATATGTGACCAATAACATCTGCTGAATATGTGACCAATAACATCTGCTGAATATGTGTATGTGACCAATAACATCTGCTGAATATGTGACCAATAACATCTGCTGAATATGTGACCAATAACATCTGCTGAATATGTCTATGTGACCAATCACATCTGCTGAATATGTGCATGTGACCAATAACATCTGGTACACACACACACACACACACAACAACATCTAAGGGCCTGGTACATGGAATAGTCAAAAGGAGGCAGACTGGAGTAAACACTAAAAGTATAGAAAATGATTTCAGATTGTATTTGAACCCACATGCACGCACGCACACACACACACACACACACACACACACACACACACACACACACACACACACACACACACACACACACACACACACACACACACACACACACACACACACACACACACACACACACACACACACACACACACACACAAAGACACTGTGTTGTAGTGAAAGCAGGGATCTCTTGGCGAAAGCAGCAGTCTGATTGGCGTCGTTAGTTATGTCGACCTACATTGTCAGAAGAGTGGAGTGTCCAGTGAAGGCCTGCTCGGGAATGGACTTGATGTTGTTGCTGTGGAAACCCCTGGAAGGTGAACATTACAACAGATGGTTGAAGGAGGTTACAGACCAGAGGGTGGACTGAGGACAGGACAAAGGTCAGAGGTCAGGGCAGCGTTAGCACAGCTGGCAGTAAAGACATATAGACATGCATACTCACAGCTCCTTCAGGGTGCTCAGGGCTCTGATTGCAATAGGGAACTCTTCCAGGTTGTTGTAGTTGAGATCTCTGTCAGGGGAAGGAGGGAGGGGAGGTACGGAGGGAGGAGGGAGGTACGGAGGGGGGGGGTATGGAGGGAGGGAGAGGTATGGAGGGGAGGGGAGGTACGGAGGGAGGGAGAGGTAGGGAGGGAGGGAGAGGTACGGAGGGAGGGGGAGGTACGGAGGGAGGGAGAGGTACGGAGGAGGGGGGCATGGAGGGAGGGAGAGGTACGGAGGGAGGGAGAGGTACGGAGGGAGGGAGAGGTACGGAGGGAGGGGGAGGTACGGAGGGAGGGAGAGGTAGGGAGGGAGGGAGAGGTACGGAGGGAGGGGGATACGGAGGGAGGGAGAGGTACGGAGGGAGGGGGAGGTACGGAGGGAGGGAGAGGTAGGGAGGGAGGGAGAGGTACGGAGGAGGGGGGGTACGGAGGGAGGGAGAGGTACGGAGGGAGGGAGAGGTAGGGAGGGAGGGAGAGGTAGGGAGGGAGGGAGAGGTACGGAGGGAGGGAGAGGTACGGAGGGAGGGAGAGGTAGGGAGGGAGGGAGAGGTACGGAGGGAGGGGAGGTACGGAGGGAGGGAGAGGTACGGAGGGAGGGGGAGGTACGGAGGGAGGGAGACAAATTGAGACGTGATTAGAGTTCCTGCTTTGGTAATTTATAAGAATTAGACACATGATAACTGCTATGCCATTACAATTAATGTGGCTTTTTATTCCATGTCCATCCTATGAAAACATGGCGGTTTCCCAGACCCATAATTATTCCTGCTCCTGGACTAGCAAAGGATGCTCAGTCCAGCAATAGGCTTCCTCTGTGTCTGGGACCCCGGAGGGTATAGTCAGTACTGCCTTATTGCACTGTTAGCTCGCTGTTGTCCTTGAGTTCATTATTTGTTTTATGGCAGTTCAGGTTGACAAATGTGCTGGCAGACAGACAGACAAGCAGACAGACATGAACCATACAACTTCACAATGGCCCACTATTTGAAACCAAGACCCTCCAACTAAGCACACATCAACTGGGATCTAAGCCAGACACATGGGCCTTGGTTGCCCCCACAACCAATAGTGGACTAAAACAGAAACACCCAATAGAGGACTGCAACAGAAACACCCAATAGTGGACTGAAACACCCAATAGTGGACTGCAACAGAAACACCCAATAGTGGACTGAAACACCCAATAGTGGACTAAAACACCCAATAGTGGACTGCAACAGAAACACCCAATAGTGGACTGAAACACCCAATAGTGGACTGAAACACCCAATAGTGGACTGAAACAGAAACACCCAATAGTGGACTAAAACACCCAATAGTGGACTGCAACAGAAACACCCAATAGTGGACTGAAACACCCAATAGTGGACTGAAACACCCAA
>NW_026288197.1:20000-35000 GCF_023373465.1 Oncorhynchus keta
TATCACACTTAGAGTACTGTCTGGTTATATGGTCAATCCCTGGTCCTATCACACTTAGAGTACTGTTCGGTTATATGGTCAATCCCTGGTCCTATCACACTTAGAGTACTGTCCAGTTATATGGTCAACTCTTTACCAATCCATATTTATCAGCTGAATGGAACTCTTTACCAATCCATATTTCTCTGCTGAATGGACCTCTTTACCAATCCATATTTATCAGCTGAATGGAACTCTTTACCAATCCATATTTCTCTGCTGAATGGACCTCTTTACCAATCCATATTTATCAGCTGAATGGAACTCTTTACCAATCCATATTTATCAGCTGAATGGAACTCTTTACCAATCCATATTTCTCAGCTGAATGGAACTCTTTACCAATCCATATTTATCAGCTGAATGGAACTCTTTACCAATCCATATTTATCAGCTGAATGGAACTCTTTACCAATCCATATTTATCAGCTGAATGGAACTCTTTACCAATCCATATTTATCAGCTGAATGGACCTCTTTACCAATCCATATTTATCAGCTGAATGGAACTCTTTACCAATCCATATTTCTCTGCTGAATGGACCTCTTTACCAATCCATATTTATCAGCTGAATGGAACTCTTTACCAATCCATATTTCTCTGCTGAATGGACCTCTTTACCAATCCATATTTATCAGCTGAATGGAACTCTTTACCAATCCATATTTATCAGCTGAATGGAACTCTTTACCAATCCATATTCATCAGCTGAACTCTTTACCAATCCATAATGCTGAATGGAACTCTTTACCAATCCATATTTATCAGCTGAATGGAACTCTTTACCAATCCATATTTATCAGCTGAATGGAACTCTTTACCAATCCATATTTCTCTGCTGAATGGAACTCTTTACCAATCCATATTTATCAGCTGAATGGAACTCTTTACCAATCCATATTTCTCTGCTGAATGGAACTCTTTACCAATCCATATTTATCAGCTGAATGGAACTCTTTACCAATCCATATTTATCAGCTGAATGGACCTCTTTACCAATCCATATTTATCAGCTGAATGGAACTCTTTACCAATCCATATTTATCAGCTGAATGGACCTCTTTACCAATCCATATTTATCAGCTGAATGGAACTCTTTACCAATCCATATTTATCAGCTGAATGGAACTCTTTACCAATCCATATTTCTCTGCTGAATGGAACTCTTTACCAATCCATATTTATCAGCTGAATGGAACTCTTTACCAATCCATATTTCTCTGCTGAATGGAACTCTTTACCAATCCATATTTATCAGCTGAATGGAACTCTTTACCAATCCATATTTATCAGCTGAATGGACCTCTTTACCAATCCATATTTATCAGCTGAATGGAACTCTTTACCAATCCATATTTATCAGCTGAATGGAACTCTTTACCAATCCATATTTATCAGCTGAATGGAACTCTTTACCAATCCATATTTCTAGCTGAATGGAACTTTTTACCAAGAGTAAATAGACCATATGACTGGACAGGAAATAGAAAGAACATCTAATGTGATAGACAGAGAGAGAGAGACAGAGACAGAGACAGAGATAGAGATAGAGAGAGACAGAGAGAGAGTGAGAGACAGATATAGAGATAGAGAGAGACAGAGACAGAGATAGAGAGACAGAGATAGAGATAGAGAGAGACAGAGACAGAGAGAGAGACAGAGAGAGAGAGAGAGAGACAGAGACAGAGACAGAGAGAGAGACAGAGATAGAGAGACAGAGAGAGACAGAGAGAGAGCAGTTAAATTCTACAACCACCTAAAAAGAAGCGATTCCCAAACCGTCCATAACAAAGCCATCCCCTACAGAGAGATGAACCTGGAGAAAAGTCCCCTAAGCAAGCTGGTCCTGGGGCTCTGCTCACAAACACATACAGACCCCACAGAGCCCCAGGACAGCAACCCAATACGACCCAACCAAATCACGAGAAAACAAAAAGATAATTACTTGACACATTGGAAAGAAATAACAAAAAAACAGAGCATAGACAGAGAGATTCTGGGAACATCAGAAGGTGGGGGGGGGATGAACTATATTCTGGTAATCCGACCAATGGAACATGTGCGGTGGTACTTAATGAATATGATGTCAGTTCGGTTGTCATCTGAGACATTCTCATCAATGATAAGATGACATAAACTCTACAGTGGAAAGTCTACACATCAGAGTTATTGGATTCACATGGAATTGTTGTTCATTTTAAATGTTTGAATATGAAATTATTTGTGATGGGATGAAATGTGATTTTAGCTTCTAAAATGTGAGATTTGTGTTTCCGTAAGGTTAGGGCTCTGCTCAATCAGTGGCCTGCCCCTGTGAAGGGACATGGGCTATAAAACTTTTCAAACGCCCTCCTCTCCCTTCCTATATAAGCCCTTGACGACAATGTAACCCCCTTGTTCTGAGGACGTGAGGATGACGGTCCGATGTCAGAATGGTTCAGATAATAACTACAGAACGAAGCCAACATCAGCGTGAGCTTTGGTTGCGAATGGTATGAACTTTTAATTCTCATTCACTACAGAAGTGATACCTCCTAGCCGTTGAGTTAGCAACAGCAGCTGCAAACGAGGGTTAGGAAGGAACAGACAGAGTATCTCGTCTTCCACACAACGACGTTACTACAACGTATCCAATTACCAGCAGAGACATTCTTCAAAGGACAAAGGACTCGGTTGGGCAACACGGCCTTCCATCTACCTCTATAAATATATTTCCCTCAGATTACACAGATCCACAAAGAATTTGAAAACATGTTTAAACCTAGAGTGGCCCCTAGGTTTAAGACACCATTTGAACAGAGAGTGGCCCCTAGGTTTAAGACACCATTTGAACAGAGAGTGGCCCCTAGGTTTAAGACACCATTTGAACAGAGAGTGGCCCCTAGGTTTAAGACACCATTTGAACAGAGAGTGGCCCCTAGGTTTAAGACACCATTTGGACAGAGAGTGGCCCCTAGGTTTAAGACACCATTTGAACAGAGAGTGGCCCCTAGGTTTAAGACACCATTTGAACAGAGAGTGGCCCCTAGGTTTAAGACACCATTTGAACAGAGAGTGGCCCCTAGGTTTAAGACACCATTTGGACAGAGAGTGGCCCCTAGGTTTAAGACACCATTTGAACAGAGAGTGGCCCCTAGGTTTAAGACACCATTTGAACAGAGAGTGGCCCCTAGGTTTAAGACACCATTTGAACAGAGAGTGGCCCCTAGGATTAAGAGCTAATCATGGCTTGGGCTCCCAGTCCTCCTAGTCCGTGGGAGGCTGTTTGGTTGCTTGGTCAGCCTGTGCATCTCTCCAGCAGGAGTGGACAGGGTTCAGTAGTAGAGATCTGTGCTGCTGGCACACTGCATACAGAGATATCCTGTTGCACCCTGCCAGAAGGTTGTCTGTAATACAGTGAAAACCCTGGGAGAACATGTGCATGCCGGTCGTTCGTCCGACATCAAATCAAATCAAATTGTATTGGTCACGTACACATGGTGGGCAGATGTTAATGCGAGTGTAGCGAAATGCTTACGTTTCTAGCTCCGACCGTGCAGTAATATCTAACAAGTCATCTTAACAATTTCACAACAACTACCTTTATACACACACAAGTGTAAATTAATGAATAATAATACGGACATTTAAATATATGGATGAGCGATGGCCGAACGGCATAGGCAAGATGCAGTAGATGGTATAGAGTACAGTATATACACATGAGATGAGTAATGTAGGGTATGTAAACATTATATAGAGTGGACAGCAATTATTACAGAGTCCTGCTCACAACGACCACACACAGAGTCAGAATCTGCATCAACAAATGGCACCTTATTCCCTTTAGAGAGCACTACTTTTGACCAGGGCCCTATATGACTCTGGCCAAAAGTAGTGCACTATACAGGGAATAGGGTGCGATTTGGGACGCAGCGAGAGACACATAGACACACTGCAGCAGGAAGGACATAGAACCCTTTCTAAATGAATAACGGACATGTGTGTGTTAGAACTCGGGTTGTAGAGTTCAGATGGAGAATATCATGTCTGTTTGTTAGAACTCAGTTTCTAGAGTTCAGATGGAGAATATCATGTCTGTGTGTTAGAACTCAGGTTCTAGAGTTCAGATGGAGAATATCATGTCTGTGTGTTAGAACTCAGGTTCTAGAGTTCAAATGGAGAATATAATGTCTGTGTGTTAGAACTCAGGTTCTAGAGTTCAGATGGAGAATATCATGTCTGTGTGTTAGAACTCAGGTTCTAGAGTTCAATTGGAGAATATCATGTCTGTGTGTTAGAACTCAGGTTCTAGAGTTCAGATGGAGAATATCATGTCTGTGTGTTAGAACTCAGGTTCTAGAGTTCAGTTGGAGAATATCATGTCTGTGTGTTAGAACTCAGGTTGTAGAGTTCAGATGGAAAATATCATGTCTGTTAGAACTCAGGTTGTAGAGTTCAGATGGAGAATATCATGTCTGTGTGTTAGAACTCAGGTTCTAGAGTTCAGATGGAGAATATCATGTCTGTGTGTTAGAACTCAGGTTCTAGAGTTCAGATGGAGAATATCAGGTGGATTTTTGCTTTGTTTAATTCCCTCACACAGGCATCTGTCATGTAAACGTTGCCATATTTGCAGATGGGTTAATTAAACAGAAACAGACCCGAGTCATGACTTTGATATTATACGGAAAAATAAACACAGTACTACTAAATAAACACAGTATTACTAAATAAACACAGTACTACTAAATAAACCCAGTATTACTAAATAAACACAGTACTACTAAATAAACACAGTATTACTAAATAAACACAGTACTACTAAATAAACACAGTATTACTAAATAAACACAGTACTACTAAATAAACACAGTATTACTAAATAAACACAGTACTACTAAATAAACACAGTATTACTAAATAAACACAGTACTACTAAATAAACACAGTACTACTAAATAAACACAGTACTACTAAGCCAGGGAGTGTTTTGCTAAATAAACACAGTATTACTAAATAAACACAGTACTACTAAATAAACACAGTACTACTAAATAAACACAGTACTACTAAGCCAGGGAGTGTT
Organism: Oncorhynchus keta; assembly: GCF_023373465.1. NCBI lineage: Eukaryota > Metazoa > Chordata > Actinopteri > Salmoniformes > Salmonidae > Oncorhynchus > Oncorhynchus keta. The sequence continues at coordinate 25,109 of NW_026288197.1, forward strand.
TTGCTAAATAAACGCAGTACACCTAAGCCAGGGAGTGTTTTGCTAAATAAACGCAGTACTACTAAATAAACACAGTACTACTAAGCCAGGGAGTGTTTTGCTAAATAAAAGCAGTACTACTAAGCCAGGGAGTGTTTTGATAAATAAACGCAGTACTACTAAGCCAGGGAGTGTTTTGATAAATAAACGCAGTACTACTAAGCCAGGGAGTGTTTTGATAAATAAACGCAGTACTACTAAGCCAGGGAGTGTTTTGCTAAATAAACGCAGGAATACTAAGCCAGGGAGTGTTTTGCTAAATAAACGCAGTACTACTAAGCCAGGGAGTGTTTTGCTAAATAAACACAGTACTACTAAGCCAGGGAGTGTTTTGCTAAATAAACGCAGTACTACTAAGCCAGGAAGTGTTTTGATAAATAAACGCAGTACTACTAAGCCAGGGAGTGTTTTGCCAAATAAATGCAGTTCTACTAAATAAACACAGTACTACTAAGCCAGGGAGTGTTTTGCTAAATAAACACAGTACTACTTAGCCAGGGAGTGTTTTGCTAAATAAACACAGTACTACTAAATAAACACAGTACTACTAAGCCAGGGAGTGTTTTGATAAATAAACACAGTACTACTAAATAAACACAGTACTACTAAGCCAGGGAGTGTTTTGCTAAATAAACACAGTACTACTTAGCCAGGGAGTGTTTTGCTAAATAAACACAGTACTAGTAAGCCAGGGAGTGTTTTGCTAAATAAACACAGTACTACTAAGCCAGGGAGTGTTTTGCTAAATAAACACAGTACTACTAAGCCAGGGAGTGTTTTGTTAAATAAACACGGTACTAGTAAGTATGGGAGTGTTTTGCTAAATAAACACGGTACTACTAAGTATGGGAGTGTTTTGTTAAATAAAGTGTTACTCTGACACCATAAACCACCTGTTGTCGTGGAGACCCAGGATGGTACCAGGAAGAGAGTGTTACTCTGACACCATAAACCACCCGTTGTCGTGGAGATCCAGGATGGTACCAGGAAGAGAGTGTTACTCTGACACCATAAACCACCCGTTGTCGTGGAGATCCAGGATGGTACCAGGAAGAGAGTGTTACTCTGACACCATAAACCACCTGTTGTCGTGGAGACCCAGGATGGTACCAGGAAGAGAGTGTTACTCTGACACCATAAACCACCTGTTGTCGTGGAGACCCAGGATGGTACCAGGAAGAGAGTGTTACTCTGACACCATAAACCACCTGTTGTCGTGGAGACCCAGGATGGTACCAGGAAGAGAGTGTTACTCTGACACCATAAACCACCTGTTGTCGTGGAGACCCAGGATGGTACCAGGAAGAGAGTGTTACTCTGACACCATAAACCACCTGTTGTCGTGGAGATCCAGGATGGTATCAGGAAGAGAGTGTTACTCTGACACCATAAACCACCTGTTGTCGTGGAGACCCAGGATGGTACCAGGAAGAGAGTGTTACTTTGACACCATAAACTACCTGTTGTCATGGAGACCCAGGATGGTATCAGGAAGAGAGTGTTACTCTGACACCATAAACCACCTGTTGTCGTGGAGACCCAGGATGGTACCAGGAAGAGAGTGTAACATCCTATGCCTGTGTGTTTTTAAGGTATAGGAACTACACACTTAGTTTCCCATGTTGTTGTATGGAGAAGCAGCCATGATAAAGGTCCTGTATGTAATACTGGGGGGATCATGTGACGATCGGCCCCTTGCTTGTGTGGACATGTAAATGTCTAACCATTATCAAAATGACAAATGGATAAAGGAGGTTTGTAAGGAAGGCAGGCAGGCAGGCAGGGGGTTAACGAATAGCTCCCAGTCCCTGGAGCTCAATAGATGTCATGTGACACATGGAGAGTTAATGTGAGCACTCCTCACCCCCCGCAGGGTGGAGACAGAGACCCCTCCCTGAGGAGAATATGCCGGCTGTGTCCAAGCAGCTGCTGCCATTACTGATACACTATTCTTTATGGGGGGGAGTGGAGGAAAACCCCCACATACAGAACAATCTGGAAGACACACGTTTCATAGTTACCCACAAGTCTCTCTGTTATCTACAAGTCTCTCTGTTACCTACACATCTCTCTGTTACCTACAAGTCTCTCTGTTACCCACAAGGCTCTCTGTTACCCACAAGTCTCTCTGTTACCCACAAGTTTCCTTGTTACCCACAAGTCTCTCTGTTACCCACAAGTATCTCTGTTACCTACAAGTCTCTCTGTTACCTACAAGTCTCTCTGTTACCTACAAGTCTCTCTGTTACCCACAAGTCTCTCTGTTACCTACAAGTCTCTCTGTTACCTACAAGTCTCTCTGTTACCCACAAGTCTCTCTGTTACCCACAAGTCTCTCTGTTACCTACAAGTCTCTCTGTTACCTACAAGTCTCTCTGTTACCTACAAGTCTCTCTGTTACCTACAAGTCTCTCTGTTACCTACAAGTCTCTCTCTGTGTTGTGTGACTGTCAGTGGCAAAAGAAGGAGGGAGGCAGGAGAAGAGAGGGAGGGAGGAGGAGGGAGAAGAGAGGTGTAGGGAGGGAGGAGGGAGAATAGAGGTGTAGCGAGGGAGGAGGAGGAGGGAGAAGAGAGGGAGGGAGGGAGGAGGAGGGAGAAGAGAGGTGTAGCGAGGGAGGAGGAGGGAGAAGAGAGGGAGGGAGGGGAGGAGGAGGGAGAAGAGAGGGAGGGAGGGAGGGAGGAGGAGAAGGAGGGAGGGAGGAGGAGGGAGAAGAGAGGGAGGGAGGAGGAGGGAGAAGAGAGGTGTAGCGAGGGGAGGAGGAGGGAGGAGGAGGGAGAAGAGAGGTGTAGCGAGGGAGGAGGAGGGAGGAGGGAAAAGAGAGATGTAGGGAGGGAGGAGAAGGGAGAGGAGAGATGTAGGGAGGGAGGAGGAGAGAGAAGAGAGGTGTAGGGAGGGAGGAGGAGGGAGAAGAGAGATGTAGGGAGGGAGGAGGAGGGAGAAGAGAGGTGTAGCGAGGGAGGAGGAGGGAGGAGGGAAAAGAGAGATGTAGGGAGGGAGGAGAAGGGAGAGGAGAGATGTAGGGAGGGAGGAGGAGGAGAGAAGAGAGGTGTAGGGAGGGAGGAGGAGGGAGAAGAGAGATGTAGGGAGGGAGGAGGAGAGAGAAGAGAGGTGTAGGGAGGGATGGATGAGGAGGGATAAGAGAGGGAGGGATGAGGAGGGAGAAGAGAGGGAGGGATGAGGGGGGAGAGAGGGAGGGAGAAGAGAGATGAAGGTAGAAGAGAGATGAAGGGAGGAGGAGGGAGAAGAGATGGAGGAAGGAGGAGAGAGAAGAGAGGGAGGGAGGGGGGGGAGAAGAGAGGGAGGGAGGGGGGGGGGAAGAGAGGGGGGGAGAAGAGAAATGGAGGGAGAAGAGAGAGGGAGGGAGGTGGGGGAGAAGAGAGGGAGGGAGAAGAGAAATGGAGGGAGAAGAGAGAGGGAGGGAGTAGGAGGGAGAAGAGAGATGAAGGGAGGAGGAGGGAGAAGAGAGGGGGGGAGAAGAAAGTTGAAGGGAGTAGGAGGGAGAAGAGAGATGAAGGGAGGAGGAGGGAGAAGAGAGGGAGGGAGAAGAGAGTTGAAGGGAGGAGGAGGGAGAAGAGAGATGAAGAGGGCAAAGAATCTTCAAATGGCAGTAGTTGTCTACATGATAATGAGAGGTCAACTTACAGAGTCTCCAGGCTGTGAAGGCCGTCAAAGCACTGCGTTCCCAGGGTGCGGATTCTATTGTTATTGAGATGCCTGCAGAGGAATGCAAAGAGAACAGTCAGAGAGACACACCCACACAGCCCGGGACAGGACAGCTGATTGGCTGGGGAGGAAAACAAAGGGGGGGGTTGGAGACTGGGGAGAGGGTGAGGGAGGGGTGAGGAGGAGGGCGAGGGTGAGGAGTGAGAGGGTGGGGGTGAGGAGGAGGAAGAATGGGGGAATCTGCACCTTGTCTCCTTGTTCCTCCCCAAGGCTTCACTCATTACATACAAATTAGTGTCACTCTACAGGAGACTTGCAAACGGTTTGATTAGACAGAGCAGTGTGGAGGGATGTTTGCTACGCAGAATAACAGAGCTGTTAAATGGTATATGACGAGAGGAGGAGAACAACGTTAAACTGAAGGCTGACTAGACTGACACAGAACATAACGAAGAGAGGAGGAGAACAAGTCCTTTTGACCAGTTCAATGATTAATGACATGAAAACTTCTGGGGGAAAAACAAATCAACAGACATGGTTGTCAGTAACTGTTGCTCGTCGTTTTAGTCAACTGTCTGGAAGAGGAAGTGGCTCTGTCAACTGTCTGGAAGAGGAAGTGGCTCTGTCAACTGTCTGGAAGAGGAAGTGGCTCTGTCAACTGTCTGGAAGAGGAAGTGGCTCTGTCAACTGTCTGGAAGTGGAAGTGGCTCTGTCAACTGTCTGGAAGAGGAAGTGGCTCTGTCAACTGTCTGGAAGTGGAACCGCTCTGTCAACTGTCTGGAAGTGGAACCGCTCTGTCAACTGTCTGGAAATGGAACCGCTCTGTCAAATGTCTGGAAGTGGAACCGCTCTGTCAACTGTCTGGAAGTGGAACCACTCTGTCAACTGTCTGGAAGAGGAACCGCTCTGTCAACTGTCTGGAAGTGGAACCTCTCTGTCAACTGTCTGGAAGTGGAACCTCTCTGTCAACTGTCTGGAAGTGGAACCTCTCTGTCAACTGTCTGGAAGTGGAACCGCTCTGTCAACGTCTGGAAGTGGAACCCCTCTGTCAACTGTCTGGAAGAGGAACCTCTCTGTCAACTGTCTGGAAGTGGAACCGCTCTGTCAACTGTCTGGAAGTGGAACCTCTCTGTCAACTGTCTGGAAGTGGAACCTCTCTGTCAACTGTCTGGAAGTGGAACCGCTCTGTCAACGTCTGGAAGTGGAACCCCTCTGTCAACTGTCTGGAAGTGGAACCGCTCTGTCAACTGTCTGGAAGTGGAACCTCTCTGTCAACTGTCTGGAAGTGGAACCGCTCTGTCAATGTCTGGAAGTGGAACCCCTCTGTCAACTGTCTGGAAGTGGAACCGCTCTGTCAACTGTCTGGAAGTGGAACCGCTCTGTCAACTGTCTGGAAGAGGAAGTGGCTCTGTCAACTGTCTGGAAGTGGAACCGCTCTGTCAACTGTCTGGAAGAGGAAGTGGCTCTGTCAACTGTCTGGAAGAGGAAGTGGCTCTGTCAACTGTCTGGAAGTGGAACCGCTCTGTCGACTGTCTGGAAGTGGAACCGCTCTGTCAACTGTCTGGAAGAGGAAGTGGCTCTGTCAACTGTCTGGAAGAGGAAGTGGCTCTGTCAACTGTCTGGAAGAGGAAGTGGCTCTGTCAACTGTCTGGAAGTGGAACCGCTCTGTCAACTGTCTGGAAGTGGAACCGCTCTGTCAACTGTCTGGAAGTGGAAGTGGCTCTGTCAACTGTCTGGAAGTGGCTCTGTCAACTGTCTGGAAGAGGAAGTGGCTCTGTCAACTGTCTGGAAGAGGAAGTGGCTCTGTCAACTGTCTGGAAGTGGAACCGCTCTGTCAACTGTCTGGAAGAGGAAGTGGCTCTGTCAACTGTCTGGAAGAGGAAGTGGCTCTGTCAACTGTCTGGAAGTGGAAGTGGCTCTGTCAACTGTCTGGAAGAGGAAGTGGCTCCGTCAACTGTTTGGAAGAGGAAGTGGCTCTGTCAACTGTCTGGAAGTGGAACCACTCTGTCAACTGTCTGGAAGTGGAACCTCTCTGTCAACTGTCTGGAAGTGGAACCGCTCTGTCAACTGTCTGGAAGTGGAACCGCTCTGTCAACTGTCTGGAAGAGGAAGTGGCTCTGTCAACTGTCTGGAAGAGGAAGTGGCTCTGTCAACTGTCTGGAAGTGGAACCGCTCTGTCAACTGTCTGGAAGAGGAAGTGGCTCTGTCAACTGTCTGGAAGTGGAAGTGGCTCTGTCAACTGTCTGGAAGTGGAACCGCTCTGTCAACTGTCTGGAAGAGGAAGTGGGTCTGTCAACTGTCTGGAAGTGGAACCTCTGTGTCAACTGTCTGGAAGTGGAACCGCTCTGTCAACTGTCTGGAAGTGGAACCGCTCTGTCAACTGTCTGGAAGTGGAACCGCTCTGTCAACTGTCTGGAAGAGAAAGTGGCTCTGTCAACTGTCTGGAAGAGGAAGTGGCTCTGTCAACTGTCTGGAAGAGGAACCGCTCTGTCAACTGTCTGGAAGTGGAACCGCTCTGTCAACTGTCTGGAAGAGGAAGTGGCTCTGTCAACTGTCTGGAAGAGGAAGTGGCTCTGTCAACTGTCTGGAAGTGGAACCGCTCTGTCGACTGTCTGGAAGTGGAACCGCTCTGTCAACTGTCTGGAAGAGGAAGTGGCTCTGTCAACTGTCTGGAAGAGGAAGTGGCTCTGTCAACTGTCTGGAAGAGGAAGTGGCTCTGTCAACTGTCTGGAAGTGGAACCGCTCTGTCAACTGTCTGGAAGTGGAACCGCTCTGTCAACTGTCTGGAAGTGGAAGTGGCTCTGTCAACTGTCTGGAAGTGGCTCTGTCAACTGTCTGGAAGAGGAAGTGGCTCTGTCAACTGTCTGGAAGAGGAAGTGGCTCTGTCAACTGTCTGGAAGTGGAACCGCTCTGTCAACTGTCTGGAAGAGGAAGTGGCTCTGTCAACTGTCTGGAAGAGGAAGTGGCTCTGTCAACTGTCTGGAAGTGGAAGTGGCTCTGTCAACTGTCTGGAAGAGGAAGTGGCTCCGTCAACTGTTTGGAAGAGGAAGTGGCTCTGTCAACTGTCTGGAAGTGGAACCACTCTGTCAACTGTCTGGAAGTGGAACCTCTCTGTCAACTGTCTGGAAGTGGAACCGCTCTGTCAACTGTCTGGAAGTGGAACCGCTCTGTCAACTGTCTGGAAGAGGAAGTGGCTCTGTCAACTGTCTGGAAGAGGAAGTGGCTCTGTCAACTGTCTGGAAGTGGAACCGCTCTGTCAACTGTCTGGAAGAGGAAGTGGCTCTGTCAACTGTCTGGAAGAGGAAGTGGCTCTGTCAACTGTCTGGAAGTGGAAGTGGCTCTGTCAACTGTCTGGAAGTGGAACCGCTCTGTCAACTGTCTGGAAGAGGAAGTGGGTCTGTCAACTGTCTGGAAGTGGAACCTCTGTGTCAACTGTCTGGAAGTGGAACCGCTCTGTCAACTGTCTGGAAGTGGAACCGCTCTGTCAACTGTCTGGAAGTGGAACCGCTCTGTCAACTGTCTGGAAGAGAAAGTGGCTCTGTCAACTGTCTGGAAGAGGAAGTGGCTCTGTCAACTGTCTGGAAGAGGAACCGCTCTGTCAACTGTCTGGAAGTGGAACCGCTCTGTCAACTGTCTGGAAGTGGAACCGCTCTGTCAACTGTCTGGAAGTGGAACCCCTCTGTCAACTGTCTGGAAGAGGAAGTGGCTCTGTCAACTGTCTGGAAGAGGAAGTGTCTCTGTAAACTGTCTGGAAGTGGAACCTCTCTGTCAACTGTCTGGAAGAGGAAGTGGCTCTGTCAACTGTCTGGAAGAGGAAGTGGCTCTGTCAACTGTCTGGAAGTGGAACCGCTCTGTCAACTGTCTGGAAGTGGAACCTCTCTGTCAACTGTCTGGAAGTGGAACCGCTCTGTCAACTGTCTGGAGGAGGAAGTGGCTCTGTCAACTGTCTGGAAGTGGAACCTCTCTGTCAACTGTCTGGAAGTGGAACCTCTCTGTCAACTGTCTGGAAGTGGAACCGCTCTGTCAACTGTCTGGAAGTGGAACCTCTCTGTCAACTGTCTGGAAGTGGAACCCCTCTGTCAACTGTCTGGAAGTGGAACCTCTCTGTCAACTGTCTGGAAGTGGAACCGCTCTGTCAACTGTCTGGCGTTCCAAGTGGAACCTCTCTGTCAACTGTCTGGAAGTGGAACCTCTCTGTCAACTGTCTGGAAGTGGAACCTCTCTGTCAACTGTCTGGAAGTGGAACCGCTCTGTCAACTGTCTGGAAGTGGAACCTCTCTGTCAACTGTCTGGAAGTGGAACCGCTCTGTCAACTGTCTGGAAGTGGAACCTCTCTGTCAACTGTCTGGAAGTGGAACCTCTCTGTCAACTGTCTGGAAGTGGAACCGCTCTGTCAACTGTCTGGAAGAGGAAGTGGCTCTGTCAACTGTCTGGAAGTGGAACCTCTCTGTCAACTGTCTGGAAGTGGAACCTCTCTGTCAACTGTCTGGAAGTGGAACCTCTCTGTCAACTGTCTGGAAGTGGAACCGCTCTGTCAACGTCTGGAAGTGGAACCCCTCTGTCAACTGTCTGGAAGAGGAACCTCTCTGTCAACTGTCTGGAAGTGGAACCGCTCTGTCAACTGTCTGGAAGTGGAACCTCTCTGTCAACTGTCTGGAAGTGGAACCTCTCTGTCAACTGTCTGGAAGTGGAACCGCTCTGTCAACGTCTGGAAGTGGAACCCCTCTGTCAACTGTCTGGAAGTGGAACCGCTCTGTCAACTGTCTGGAAGTGGAACCTCTCTGTCAACTGTCTGGAAGTGGAACCGCTCTGTCAACGTCTGGAAGTGGAACCCCTCTGTCAACTGTCTGGAAGTGGAACCGCTCTGTCAACTGTCTGGAAGTGGAACCGCTCTGTCAACTGTCTGGAAGAGGAAGTGGCTCTGTCAACTGTCTGGAAGTGGAACCGCTCTGTCAACTGTCTGGAAGAGGAAGTGGCTCTGTCAACTGTCTGGAAGAGGAAGTGGCTCTGTCAACTGTCTGGAAGTGGAACCACTCTGTCGACTGTCTGGAAGTGGAACCGCTCTGTCAACTGTCTGGAAGAGGAAGTGGCTCTGTCAACTGTCTGGAAGAGGAAGTGGCTCTGTCAACTGTCTGGAAGAGGAAGTGGCTCTGTCAACTGTCTGGAAGTGGAACCGCTCTGTCAACTGTCTGGAAGTGGAACCGCTCTGTCAACTGTCTGGAAGTGGAAGTGGCTCTGTCAACTGTCTGGAAGTGGCTCTGTCAACTGTCTGGAAGAGGAAGTGGCTCTGTCAACTGTCTGGAAGAGGAAGTGGCTCTGTCAACTGTCTGGAAGTGGAACCGCTCTGTCAACTGTCTGGAAGAGGAAGTGGCTCTGTCAACTGTCTGGAAGAGGAAGTGGCTCTGTCAACTGTCTGGAAGTGGAAGTGGCTCTGTCAACTGTCTGGAAGAGGAAGTGGCTCCGTCAACTGTTTGGAAGAGGAAGTGGCTCTGTCAACTGTCTGGAAGTGGAACCACTCTGTCAACTGTCTGGAAGTGGAACCTCTCTGTCAACTGTCTGGAAGTGGAACCGCTCTGTCAACTGTCTGGAAGTGGAACCGCTCTGTCAACTGTCTGGAAGAGGAAGTGGCTCTGTCAACTGTCTGGAAGAGGAAGTGGCTCTGTCAACTGTCTGGAAGTGGAACCGCTCTGTCAACTGTCTGGAAGAGGAAGTGGCTCTGTCAACTGTCTGGAAGAGGAAGTGGCTCTGTCAACTGTCTGGAAGTGGAAGTGGCTCTGTCAACTGTCTGGAAGTGGAACCGCTCTGTCAACTGTCTGGAAGAGGAAGTGGGTCTGTCAACTGTCTGGAAGTGGAACCTCTGTGTCAACTGTCTGGAAGTGGAACCGCTCTGTCAACTGTCTGGAAGTGGAACCGCTCTGTCAACTGTCTGGAAGTGGAACCGCTCTGTCAACTGTCTGGAAGAGAAAGTGGCTCTGTCAACTGTCTGGAAGAGGAAGTGGCTCTGTCAACTGTCTGGAAGAGGAACCGCTCTGTCAACTGTCTGGAAGTGGAACCGCTCTGTCAACTGTCTGGAAGTGGAACCGCTCTGTCAACGTCTGGAAGTGGAACCCCTCTGTCAACTGTCTGGAAGTGGAACCGCTCTGTCAACTGTCTGGAAGTGGAACCTCTCTGTCAACTGTCTGGAAGTGG
>NW_026288197.1:45000-52500 GCF_023373465.1 Oncorhynchus keta
GGTGGGATGAAAGCCAAAGAGACTGTGTGTGTGTGTGTGTGTGTGTGTGTGTGTGTGTGTGTGTGTGTGTGTGTGTGTGTGTGTGTGTGTGTGTGTGTGTGTGTGTGTGTGTGTGTGTGTGTGTGTGTGTGTGTGTGTGTGTGTGTGTGTGCATGTGTCACCCAACATGTGTGTGTGTGTGTGTGTGTGTGTGTGTGTGTGTGTGTGTGTGTGTGTGTGTCTGTCATGCCCTTCTCTCCCATCACTACAGACCCAACATGCAGTTGAAGTCGGAAGTTTACATACACTTAGGTTGGAGTCATTAAAAACTCGTTTTTCAATCCCTCCACACATTTATTGTTAACAAACTAGTCGGTTAGGACATTTATCCAGTTATATATAGTCTATATTCAGGTATATATAGTTAATATATCCAGTTATATATAGTCTATATTCAGGTATATATAGTTAATATATCCAGTTATATATAGTCTATATTCAGGTATATATAGTTAATATATCCAGTTATATATAGTTAATATATCCAGTTATATATAGTTAATATATCCAGTGATATATATAGTCTATATTCAGGTATATATAGTTAATATATCCAGTTATATATAGTCTATATTCAGGTATATATAGATAATATATCCAGTTATATATAGTCTATATTCAGGTATATATAGTTAATATATCCAGTTATATATAGTCTATATTCATGTATATATAGTTAATATATCAGTTATATATAGTCTATATTCAGGTATATATAGTTAATATATCCAGTTATATATAGTCTATATTCAGGTATATATAGTTAATATATCCAGTTATATATAGTCTATATTCAGGTATATATAGTTAATATATCCAGTTATATATAGTCTATATTCATGTATATATAGTTAATATATCCAGTTATATATAGTCTATATTCAGGTATATATAGTTAATATATCCAGTTATATATAGTCTATATTCAGGTATATATAGTTAATATATCCAGTTATATATAGTCTATATTCAGGTATATATAGTTAATATATCCAGTTATATATAGTCTATATTCATGTATATATAGTTAATATATCCAGTTATATATAGTCTATATTCAGGTATATATAGTTAATATATCCAGTTATATATAGTCTATATTCAGGTATATATAGTTAATATATCCAGTTATATATAGTTATATTCAGGTATATATAGTTAATATATCCAGTTATATATAGTCTATATTCATGTATATATAGTTAATATATCCAGTTATATATAGTCTATATTCAGGTATATATAGTTAATATATCCAGTTATATATAGTCTATATTCATATATATATAGTTAATATATCCAGTTATATATAGTCTATATTCATGTATATATAGTTAATATATCCAGTTATATATAGTCTATATTCAGGTATATATAGTTAATATATCCAGTTATATATAGTCTATATTCAGGTATATATAGTTAATATATCCAGTTATATATAGTCTATATTCATGTATATATAGTTAATATATCCAGTTATATATAGTCTATATTCAGGTATATATAGTTAATATATCCAGTTATATATAGTCTATATCAGTATATATAGTTAATATCCAGTTATATATAGTCTATATTCAGGTATATATAGTTAATATATCCAGTTATATATAGTCTATATTCAGTATATATAGTTAATATATCCAGTTATATATAGTCTATATTCAGGTATATATAGTTAATATATCCAGTTATATATAGTCTATATTCAGGTATATATAGTTAATATATCCAGTTATATATAGTCTATATTCAGGTATATATAGTCTATATATCCAGTTATATATAGTCTATATTCATGTATATATAGTTAATATATCCAGTTATATATAGTCTATATTCAGGTATATATAGTTAATATATCCAGTTATATATAGTCTATATTCAGGTATATATAGTTAATATATCCAGTTATATATAGTCTATATTCAGGTATATATAGTTAATATATCCAGTTATATATAGTCTATATCCAGTTATATATAGTTAATATATCCAGTCATATATAGTCTATATTCAGGTATATATAGTTAATATATCCAGTTATATATAGTCTATATTCAGATATATAGTCTATATCCAGTTATATATAGTTAATATATCCAGTTATATACAGTTTATATTCAGTTATATATAGTTAATATATCCAGTTATATATAGTTACTATATCCAGTTATATATAGTTAATATATCCAGTCATATATAGTCTATATTCATGTATATATAGTTAATATATCCAGTTATATATAGTCTATATTCATGTATATATAGTTAATATATCCAGTTATATATAGTCTATATTCAGGTATATATAGTTAATATATCCAGTTATATATAGTCTATATTCAGGTATATATAGTTAATATATCCAGTTATATATAGTTAATATATCCAGTTATATATAGTCTATATTCATGTATATATAGTTAATATATCCAGTTATATATAGTCTATATCCAGGTATATATAGTCTATATTCAGTTATATATATATATCCAGTTATATATAGTTAATATATCCAGTTATATATAGTCTATATTCATAGTATATATAGTTAATATATCCAGTTATATATAGTCTATATTCATGTATATATAGTTAATATATCCAGTTATATATAGTCTATATTCAGGTATATATAGTTAATATATCCAGTTATATATAGTTAATATATCCAGTTATATATAGTCTATATTCATGTATATATAGTTAATATATCCAGTTATATATAGTCTATATTCAGGTATATATAGTTAATATATCCAGTTATATATAGTCTATATTCAGTATATATAGTTAATATATCCAGTTATATATAGTCTATATTCATGTATATATAGTTAATATATCCAGTTATATATAGTCTATATTCAGGTATATATAGTTAATATATCCAGTTATATATAGTCTATATTCAGGTATATATATATCCAGTTATATATAGTCTATATTCAGGTATATATAGTTAATATATCCAGTTATATATAGTATATTAATATATCCAGTTATATATAGTTAATATATCAGGTTATATATAGTTAATATTCATGTATATATAGTTAATATATCCAGTTATATATAGTCTATATTCAGGTATATATAGTTAATATATCCAGTTATATATAGTCTATATTCAGGTATATATAGTTAATATATCCAGTTATATATAGTTAATATATCCAGTTATATATAGTCTATATTCAGTTATATATATATAGTTAATATATCCAGTTATATATAGTTAATATATCAGTTATATATAGTCTATATTCAGTATATATAGTTAATATATCCAGTTATATATAGTCTATATTCAGGTATATATAGTTAATATATCCAGTTATATATAGTCTATATTCAGGTATATATAGTTAATATATCCAGTTATATATAGTTAATATATCAGTTATATATAGTCTATATTCATGTATATATAGTTAATATATCCAGTTATATATAGTCTATATTCATAGTATATATAGTTATATATATCAGTTATATATAGTTAATATATCCAGTTATATATAGTTAATATATCAGTTATATATAGTTAATATATCCAGTTATATATAGTTAATATATCCAGTTATATATAGTCTATATTCATGTATATATAGTTAATATATCCAGTTATATATAGTCTATATTCAGGTATATATAGTTAATATATCCAGTTATATATAGTTAATATATCCAGTTATATATAGTCTATATTCATGTATATATCCAGTTAATATATCCAGTTATATATAGTCTATATTCAGTTATATATAGTTAATATATCCAGTTATATATAGTCTATATTCATGTATATATAGTTAATATATCCAGTTATATATAGTCTATATTCATGTATATATAGTTAATATATCCAGTTATATATAGTCTATATTCAGGTATATATAGTTAATATATCCAGTTATATATAGTTAATATATCCAGTGATATATAGTCTATATTCAGGTATATATAGTTAATATATCCAGTTATATATAGTTAATATATCCAGTTATATATAGTCTATATCCAGTTATATATAGTCTACATCCAGTGATATATCGTCTATATCCAGTTATATATAGTCTACATCCAGTGATATATAGTCTATATCCAGTGATATATAGTCTATATCCAGTGATATATAGTCTACCAGTAGTATTATACAGCCATTTCCCTTTTCTGTTCATGTAGGCGTTGGTTTTTCACTGTGAAGTATTTATGAGACAGTCCGGGAAGAAAGACAATCAATGCCCAGTTCCGCAAGACTAAACAGAACGGGCAGTCGTTAATTCTAAAGTTGACTGACAAGTGTGTGTGTGTGTGTATTCATAATCACATAATCACAAGGAGGGTGTAGCACACTGGGATGAATAGGGAGGTAAACGGCCCTCTTTCCAAACAAGACAAGACTAACCCACAGTTTAAACACAGCCCTGTACCCTGCAGGGCTAACCCACAGTTTAAACACAGCCCTGTACCCTGCAGGGCTAACCCACAGTTTAAACACACTAATCATCCTGACAATAATATTACAACTAGATAAAGAATAAGAAATTAGTTCCTATCCTAGTCATCCTGCAGTCATCCTCTCAGGGTGTATACCCAGTATCCTCTCTCTCAGGGTGTATACCCAGTATCTCCTCTCTCTCAGGGTGTATACCCAGTATCTCCTCCCTCTCTCTGGGTGCATACCCAGCATCTCCTCTCTCTCAGGGTGTATACCCAGTATCTCCTCCCTCTCTCTGGGTGCATACCCAGCATCTCCTCTCTCTCAGGGTGTATACCCAGCATCTCCCTCCTCTCTCTGGGTGCATACCCAGCATCTCCTCTCTCTCAGGGTGTATACCCAGTATCTCCTCCCTCTCTCTGGGTGCATACCCAGCATCTCCTCTCTCTCAGGGTGTATACCCAGTATCTCCTCTCTCCAGGGTGCATACCCAGCATCTCCTCTCTCTTCAGGGTGTATACCCAGTATCTCCTCTCTCTTCCAGGGTGCATAACCAGTATCTCCTCTCTCTTCCAGGGTGCATAACCAGTATCTCCTCTCTCTTCCAGGGTGCATAACCAGTATCTCTCTCTCTCTTCCAGGGTGCATAACCAGTATCTCCCTCTCTTCCAGGGTGCATAACCAGTATCTCCTCTCTCTCTTCCAGGGTGCATAACCAGTATCTCCCCTCTCTCCCAGGGTGTATACCCAGTATCTCCCTCTCTCTCCCAGGGTGTATACCCAGTATCTCCTCTCTCTTCCAGGGTGCATAACCAGTATCTCCCTCTCTTCCAGGGTGTATACCCAGTATCTCCTCTCTTCCAGGGTGCATAACCAGTATCCCCTCTCTTCCAGGGTGCATACCCAGTATCTCCCTCTCTTCCAGGGTGCATAACCAGTATCGAATCTCTCTTCCAGGGTGCATACCCAGTATCTCCTCTCTCTCCCAGGGTGCATACCCAGTATCTCCTCTCTCTCCCAGGGTGTATACCCAGTATCTCCTCTCTCTCCCAGAGTGCATACCCAGTATCTCCTCTCTCTCCAGGGTGCATGCCCAGTATCTCCTCTCTCTCCCAGGGTGCATACCCAGTATCTCCTCTCTCTCCCAGGGTGCATACCCAGTATCTCCTCTCTCTTCCAGGGTGCATACCCAGTATCTCCTCTCTCTCTCCCAGGGTGCATACCCAGTATCTCCTCTCTCTTCCAGGGTGCATACCCAGTATCTCCCTCTCTCCCAGGGTGCATACCCAGTATCTCCTCTCTCTTCCAGGGTGCATACCCAGTATCTCCTCTCTCTTCCAGGGTGCATACCCAGTATCTCCTCTCTCTTCCAGGGTGCATACCCAGTATCTCTCTCTCTCTTCCAGGGTGCATACCCAGTATCTCCTCTCTCTCTTCCAGGGTGCATACCCAGTATCTCCTCTCTCTCTTCCAGGGTGCATACCCAGTATCTCCTCTCTCTCCCAGGGTGCATACCCAGTATCTCCTCTCTCTCTTCCAGGGTGCATACCCAGTATCTCCCCTCTCTCCCAGGGTGCATACCCAGTATCTCCTCTCTCTCTTCCAGGGTGCATACCCAGTATCTCCTCTCTCTCTTCCAGGGTGTGTAGTTTCTCCCCATCTCTCCCAGGGCTCTGGTCTAGGTTCTCCTCTCTCTCGCTCCGAGGGTCTAAAGTAGTGCACTACATAGGGAAAAGGGCTCTGGTCTAAGGTTGTGCACTATATAGGGAATAGGGCTCTGGTCTAAAGTAGTGCACTACATAGGGAATAGGGCTCTGGTGGAAAGTAGTGCACTACATAGGGAATAGGGCTCTGGTGGAAAGTAGTGCATTACATAGGGAATAGGGCTCTGGTGGAAAGTAGTGCACTACATAGGGAATAGGGCTCTGGTCTAAAGTAGTGTACTATATAGGGAATAGGGCTCTGGTCTAAAGTAGTGTACTATATAGGGAATAGGGCTCTTGTCTAAGGTAGTGCACTATATAGGGAATAGGGCTCTGGTCTAAAGTAGTGTACTACATAGGGAATAGTGCTCTGGGAATAGGGCACCATTTGGGATGCAGGAAATATCTCCTCTCCAGTATTTTCACAACCCTGGTGTCGGCATATTTCAAAGGGCCTCTGCGTTAAAGCAGACGACTAGATAAAGGCATTGTTCACTAATCCTTTCCTGCACTGGGCCATAAAAACAACGCCTCGGCTGGCACGGGCTTTGAAAAGTTACTCTCCTAATGGCATAGCAGAGAGAAAGAGAATCTGCGTTGGAGCCTCAATTACAACTCAAGTGTCTGCCTGGGACCCATTTCAACAAAGAGGAGAGGAGAGGAGGGTAGCTCTGAGGGCCAGGGGGACCTACTCAAATGAAAAGACAACCACTTCAGAGAAGCCAGGACATTTTAATCGACACAACTTTTTAAAAAGCCTTGTGAACCAGCTGCATTGCGTCACCACTATAGTGGAGTTGTTCTCTCTCTCTCTCTCAATTCAATTCAAGGGCTTTATTGTCATGGGAAAGATGTGTTAACATTGCCAAAGCAAGTGAGGTAGATAATATATAAAGTGAAATAAACAATACAAATTAACAGTAAACATTACACTAACAGAAGTTTCAAAACAATAAAGACATTACAAATGGCATATTATATATATATAGTGTCTCTCTCCGTCTCTCTCTCTCTCCGTCTCTCTCTCTCTCTCTCTGTCTCTCTCTGTCTCTCTCTCTCTCTCTCTGTCTCTCTCTGTCTCTCTCTCTCTCTCTCTGTCTCTCTCTCTCTGTCTCTCTCTGTCTCTCTCTCTCTCTCTCTCTCTCTCTCTGTCTCTCTCTGTCTCTCTCTCTCTCTCTCTCTGTCTCTCTCTCTCTCTGTCTCTCTCTGTCTCTCTCTCTCTCTCTCTCTGTCTCTCTCTGTCTCTCTCTCTCTCTGTCTCTCTCTGTCTCTCTCTCCGTACATCACCTGTATACATGATTTGACTGA
>NW_026288198.1:0-1803 GCF_023373465.1 Oncorhynchus keta
CATCTAAACAGCAGGCCCTGATCAATGCTGCTCTGCATCTAAGGCTTGTGGAAACACGTCCCTATCAACCCCTCCAGGGCTGGTGAGGAGTGGTACACTGTCTAATACATCCCAGAGATGAATAGACCAGACCAGAGTCTGCTTGCCTGTAGTGTGATAGTGGTCTGAATAACAAGGAGTTAAACGTATGGTAGAAATGTCTTTCTGACCAGCCCAACAAAAGGGAAACAGTGTATTACCCATACAGGGTAGGATGGCTCAATTACCTCAATGTTGTACAATCACCTCAACAGAGTCGGTGCTCCACAGTAGAACGAGGCTTTGATACGGTGAAATTAATGATTCAAGTCTCATTTCCAGAAGCAGTTGTGAATGTCAGCGGCTGCAGACAGACAAGATTAGCCAGACACAGAGGGTAAGTAAGGGCTCTCTCTCTCTCACACACACACACTTACTTGAGAGTGTGTGTGTCAGGCTACTCTATGTGCTCCAGACACTAGCTGAGCAGTGACCTCGTCTTGGCAAAGCCAGGTTTAGTCTTTGTAAGTTATGTCTTCCCTCTCTCCCTCTTAGCTACCCTCTCCAAGTCCACTTACTCTTGGACTTCATCCACTAAGTCTGAGTCCAAAATGGCACCCTATTCCTATATAGTGCACTACTTCTGAGTGCCCTATGGGCCCTGGTAATAAGTAATGCACTACGTAGGGAATAGGGTGTAGTTTGGAACGCACCCTGGGTGAAGGGTTTTCTAACTGGGCTGTTTGGATAGGATTAAACTGCTAAAACAATGATCTACTCATGGTGAACTGTGGGAGAGAGTGTGGCTCACAATAAGGCCTTGACCCCTGCTGACTGCAGGTCAAAGGTCGTTTCCACTCTGTGGGGGTCAGAGCTACAACAGCTCTCTGGGCTAAGCCTCTCTCTCAACAACCTCACTGGCTTCTCACTACAGAGACACTGAAGAGAAACAAGACAATGAGTCTCCAGTGTTGCCATGGCGTTATGTTCAGCACTGCCTCTTCTAAAAACACTGAAGGAATTGGAATAAGGAAGTGGGCCCTGACTTACATGAAAGTCTCACTATTTGGTGTTTCAAACTAGAGGAAATGTCACAGTCAACAGTGAACATATTACAAGACAATTCTCAGTGCTAACAGTTGTTTTTTTAATCCGGTGATTCTTTTTTGTTCCTCAGGCTCTTGAAACCTGTTAACCAACAAGCCAACGTGATTCTCCTGTTGTGCATCATCGTGACTAAGCAGAGATTTCATGGCACCTTAATGCATCTGGACACTTCGCTGCAGGCCTCATGATTAAACACTAAACGAGCCAAATAAAACCTTGCCTGGCTGCAATTAAACTGTGACCAGATCACTGGTCTTTATGTTATCATGATGCAGTATGTCCCTGGTACAGTGTGACCAGATCACTGGTCTTTATGTTATCATGATACAGTATGTCCCTGGTACAGTGTGACCAGATCACAAATACCTCTGGTTGTTTTAGCAAGGCTACTTAAAAATCAAGAACCTTGGCTTGTATATACATAACAAACATGAGAATTTGTTAATGCAGAAAATAATGTAGACAACACTACTGCCAGAGGTATAATCTTATCACGCACAGCCTTTTGGCCAAAACAGTGATCACCAGATCAAAATAACAACCAAGCTTTGTTCTGGTACCTTCTTAGAGTTAGTTAGAGGACTCTGGATGGATAAAACCTGTGTTGGCATGGCCATTGCGGGCTTCTACAATTTTAAAGAAGTCTGGGTGGGACTTCCTATGGGTTAAGGAAGGATC
>NW_026288199.1:0-38694 GCF_023373465.1 Oncorhynchus keta
ACAAATTTTAATGACTCCAACCTAAGTGTATGTAAACTTCAGACTTCAACTGTATATACTGAACTAATATATATATATATATATATATATACTGAACTGAAATATATATACTCTGAACAAAAATATATATATACACTGAACAAAAAAATATATACAGTACCAGTCAAAAACGTGGACACACCTACTCATTCCAGGGTTTTTCTTTATTTTTACTATTTTCTACATTGTAGAATAATAGTGAAGACATCAACACTATGAAATAACACATTTGGAATCATGTAGTAACCAAAAAAGTGTTAAACAAATCCAAATATATTTTATATTTGAGATTTTTCAAAGTAGCCACCCTTTTCAAAGTAGCCACCCTTTGCATTGATGACAGCTTTGCACACGCTTGGCATTCTCTCAACCAGCTTCATGAGGTAGTCACCTGGAATGCATTTCGATTAACAGGTGCGCCATGTTAAAAGTTCATTTGTGGAATTTCTTTCCTTCTTAATGCATTTGAGCCAATCAGTTGTGTTGTGACAAGGTAGGGGTGGTATACAGAAGATAGCCCTATTTCGTAAAAGACCGTCCATCAGACCGTCTATCAAGAGAAACGACCGTCCATCATTACTTTAAGACATGAAGGACAGTCAATGCGGAAAATTTCAAGAACTTTTAAAGTTTCTTCAAGTGCAGTCGCAAAAACCATCCAACTCTATGATGAAACTGGCTCTCATGAGGACCGCCACAGGAAAGGAAGACTCAGAATTACCTCTGCAGCAGAGGATAAGTTCATTAGAGTTACCAGACTCAGAAATTGCAACCCAAATAAATGCTTCACAGAGTTCAAGTAACAGACACATCTCAACATCAACTGTTCAGAGGAGACTGCGTGAATCAGGCATTAATGGTCAAATTGCTGCAAAGAAACCACTACTAAAGGACACCAATAATAAGAAGAGACTTGCTTGGGCCAAGAAACACGAGCAATGGAAATCTGTCCTTTGGTCTAATGAGTCCAAATTTGAGATTTTTGGTTCCGTTGTGAGACGCAGAGTAGGTGAACGGATTATCTCTGCATGTGTGGTTCCCACCATGAAGCATGGAGGAGGAGGTGTGTGGTTCCCACCATGAAGCATGGAGGAGGTGTGTGGTTCCCACCATGAAGCATGGAGGAGGAGGTGTGTGGTTCCCACCATGAAGCATGGAGGTGTGTGGTTCCCACCATGAAGCATGGAGGAGGAGGTGTGTGGTTCCCACCATGAAGCATGGAGGAGGAGGTGTGTGGTTCCCACCATGAAGCATGGAGGAGGAGGTGTGTGGTTCCCACCATGAAGCATGGAGGAGGAGGTGTGATGGTGTGGGGGTGCTTTGATGGTGACACTGTCAGTGATTTATTTAGAATTCAAGGCACACTACCACAGCATTCTGCAGCAATACGTCATCCCATCTGGTTTTGGCTTAGTGGGACTATCATTTGTTTCTCAACAGGACAATGACCCAACACACCTCCAGGCTGTGTAAGGGCTATTTGACCAAGAAGGAGAGTGATGGAGTGCTGCATCAGATGACCTGGCCTCCACAATAACCTGTCCTCAACCCAATTGAGATGGTTTGGGATGAGTTTGTTTTTATTTTTTATTTTTTTTATTTCACCTTTATTTAACCAGGTAGGCAAGTTGAGAACAAGTTCTCATTTACAATTGCGACCTGGCCAAGATAAAGCAAAGCAGTTCGACAGATACAAAGACACAGAGTCACATGGAGTAAAACAAACATACAGTCAATAATACAGTATAAACAAGTCTATATACAATGTGAGCAAATTAGGTGAGAAGGGAGGTAAAGGCAAAAAAGGCCATGGTGGCAAAGTAAATACAATATAGCAAGTAAAACACTGGAATGGTAGTTTTGCAATGGAAGAATGTGCAAAGTAGAAATAAAAATAATGGGATGCAAAGGAGCAAAATAAATAAATAAATTAAATACAGTTGGGAAAGAGGTAGTTGTTTGGGCTAAATTATAGGTGGGCTATGTACAGGTGCAGTAATCTGTAAGATGCTCTGACAGTTGGTGCTTAAAGCTAGTGAGGGAGATAAGTGTTTCCAGTTTCAGGGATTTTTGTAGTTCGTTCCAGTCATTGGCAGCAGAGAACTGGAAGGAGAGGCGGCCAAAGAAATAATTGGTTTTGGGGGTGACTAGAGATATACCTGCTGGAGCGTGTGCTACAGGTGGGAGATGCTATGGTGACCAGCGAGCTGAGATAAGGGGGACTTTACCTAGCAGGGTCTTGTAGATGACATGGAGCCAGTGGGTTTGGCGACGAGTATGACGCGAGGGCCAGCCAAAGAGAGCATACAGGTCGCAATGGTGGGTAGTATATGGGGCTTTGGTGACAAAACGGATTGCACTGTGATAGACTGCATCCAATTTGTTGAGTAGGGTATTGGAGGCTATTTTGTAAATGACATCGCCAAAGTCGAGGATTGGTAGGATGGTCAGTTTTACAAGGGTATGTTTGGCTGCATGAGTGAAGGATGCTTTGTTGCGAAATAGGAAGCCAATTGTAGATTTAACTTTGGATTGGAGATGTTTGATATGGGTCTGGAAGGAGAGTTTACAGTCTAACCAGACACCTAAGTATTTGTAGTTGTCCACATATTCTAAGTCAGAGCCGTCCAGAGTAGTGATGTTGGACAGGCGGTTAGGTGCAGGTAGCGATCGGTTGAAGAGCATGCATTTAGTTTTACTTTTACTAGCTATTGGAGGCCACGGAAGGAGAGTTGTATGGCATTGAAGCTTGCCTGGAGGGTTGTTAACACAGTGTCCAAAGAAGGGCCAGAAGTATACAGAATGGTGTCGTCTGCGTAGAGGTGGATCAGAGACTCACCAGCAGCAAGAGCGACCTCATTGATGTATACAGAGAAGAGAGTCGGTCCAAGAATTGAACCCTGTGGCACCCCCATAGAGACTGAGAGAGTTGGACCGCAGAGTGAAGGAAAAGCAGCCAACAAGCGCTCAGCATATGTGGGAACTCCTTCAAGACTGTTGGAAAAGCATTCCAGGTGAATCTGGTTGAGAGAATGCCAAGAATGTGCAAAAATGTCATCAAGGCAAAGGGTGGCTACTTTGAAGAATCTCAAATATAACACTTTTTTTTGGTGCCAATGAGTTTATCTGTCTGTAAGAAAGCCCTTTTGTGGGGAAAAACACATTATGATTGGCTGAGCCCCCCCACCCACCAGTGGCTGGGCCTATGCCCTCCCAGACCCACACATGGCTGTGTCCCTGCAGAGTCATGTGAAATCCATAGATTAGGGCCTAATGAATTCAACTCAATTGACTGATTTCCTTATATGAACTGTAACTCAGCAAAATCTTTGAAATTGTCGCAGGTTGCTTTATAATTATTATTCAGTATAGATTAAGGTGTTTTATTTTATTGTTAAGCCCATAACCATGTGTATGAGGTTTATACTTTTTTGTTTCAAAGTAGATTTGTTTCAGACTACCCAGAAGCACTCTGTGTGTAGCCCACTGCAGTACCAAGGTTCAAAGGGGAACTTGTGTTATTTGTCAATTATAAAACATTTCAATACATACACATATTGTTTAGTTTCAGTTTATTCAATTTCTGTTTACAAGACGGTTTCAGAGAACAGATGATCTTTTACGGGGTGAGGCACCACGATGTGGTACAGGGTGAGGCACCACGATGTGGTACAGGGTGAGGCACCACGATGTGGTACAGGGTGAGGCACCACGGTGTGGTACAGGGTGAGGCACCACGATGTGGTACAGGGTGAGGCACCACGATGTGGTACAGGGTGAGGCACCACGATGTGGTACAGGGTGAGGCACCACGATGTGGTACAGGGTGAGGCACCACGATGTGGTACAGGGTGAGGCGCCACGATGTGGTACAGGGTGAGGCGCCACGATGTGGTACAGGGTGAGGCACCACGATGTGGTACAGGGTGAGGCACCACGATGTGGTACAGGGTGAGGCACCACGATGTGGTACAGGGTGAGGCACCACGATGTGGTACAGGGTGAGGCACCACGATGTGGTACAGGGTGAGGCACCACGATGTGGTACAGGGTGAGGCACCACGATGTGGTACAGGGTGAGGCGCCACGATGTGGTACAGGGTGAGGCACCACGATGTGGTACAGGGTGAGGCGCCACGATGTGGTACAGGGTGAGGCACCACGATGTGGTACAGGGTGAGGCACCACGATGTGGTACAGGGTGAGGCACCACGATGTGGTACAGGGTGAGGCACCACGATGTGGTACAGGGTGAGGCACCACGATGTGGTACAGGGTGAGGCGCCACGATGTGGTACAGGGTGAGGCACCACGATGTGGTACAGGGTGAGGCGCCACGATGTGGTACAGGGTGAGGCACCACGATGTGGTACAGGGTGAGGCACCACGATGTGGTACAGGGTGAGGCACCACGATGTGGTACAGGGTGAGGCACCACGATGTGGTACAGGGTGAGGCACCACGATGTGGTACAGGGTGAGGCGCCACGATGTGGTACAGGGTGAGGCACCACGATGTGGTACAGGGTGAGGCACCACGATGTGGTACAGGGTGAGGCGCCACGATGTGGTACAGGGTGAGGCACCACGATGTGGTACAGGGTGAGGCACCACGATGTGGTACAGGGTGAGGCACCACGATGTGGTACAGGGTGAGGCACCACGCTGTGGTACAGGGTGAGGCACCACGATGTGGTACAGGGTGAGGCACCACGATGTGGTACAGGGTGAGGCACCACGATGTGGTACAGGGTGAGGCACCACGAAGTGGTACAGGGTGAGGCGCCACGATGTGGTACAGGGTGAGGTGCCACGATGTGGTACAGGGTGAGGCGCCACGATGTGGTACAGGGTGAGGCGCCACGATGTGGTACAGGGTGAGGCGCCACGATGTGGTACAGGGTGAGGCGCCACGATGTGGTACAGGGTGAGGCACCACGATGTGGTACAGGGTTGCAGAAACAGACACATGTACAATATTGTCTTGTTTAGTTCTTATTGCTTAATGAGGTACTGTATTGTCTTGTTTAGTTCTTATTGCTTGACGAGGTACTGTATTGCATGTTGCAGCTTATTCATAATACTAACTACTATATTGTAAAACATTGGCAGATCATACAGAATGTAATAGCATAAGCAGAACTGTTTTCAGACAGATTAAGAAACAAAGAATATGTAAGGCAGAAATCTCTCTCTTCTCTCTCTGTCTGTCTCCCTCTCTCTCTCGGTCTCTCTCCTTCATATCATTCAGAGTACAGAACATGATGTCACAGTAGAAGCCTGTAACAGACCCATCTCTCTCTCTCCTCTCTCTCTCTGTAACAGACCCATCTCTCTCTCCTCTCTCTCTCTAACAGACCCATCTCTCTCTCTCCTCTCTCTCTCTGTAACAGACCCATCTCTCTCTCTCTCTCTCTCTCTCTCTGTAACAGACCCATCTCTCTCTCCTCTCTCTCTGTAACAGACCCATCTCTCTCTCCTCTCTCTCTCTCTGTAACAGACCCATCTCTCTCTCCCCTCTCTCTCTCTGTAACAGACCCATCTCTCTCTCTCCTCTCTCTCTCTCTGTAACAGACCCATCTCTCTCTCCTCTCTCTCTCTCTCTGTAACAGACCCATCTCTCTCTCTCCTCTCTCTCTCTCTGTAACAGACCCATCTCTCTCTCCTCTCTCTCTCTCTGTAACAGACCCATCTCTCTCTCTCCTCTCTCTCTCTCTGTAACAGACCCATCTCTCTCTCCTCTCTCTCTCTCTGTAACAGACCCATCTCTCTCTCCCCTCTCTCTCTCTGTAACAGACCCATCTCTCTCTCCTCTCTCTCTCTCTGTAACAGACCCATCTCTCTCTCCTCTCTCTCTCTCTGTAACAGACCCATCTCTCTCTGTAACAGACCCATCTCTCTCTCTCTCTCTCTCTCTGTAACAGACCCATCTCTCTCTCCTCTCTCTCTCTCTGTAACAGACCCATCTCTCTCTCTCTGTAACAGACCCATCTCTCTCTCTCCTCTCTCTCTCTCTGTAACAGACCCATCTCTCTCTCCTCTCTCTCTCTCTGTAACAGACCCATCTCTCTCTCCCCTCTCTCTCTCTGTCACAGACCCATCTCTCTCTCTCTGTAACAGACCCATCTCTCTCTCTCCTCTCTCTCTCTCTGTAACAGACCCATCTCTCTCTCTGTAACAGACCCATCTCTCTCTCTCTCTCTCTCTCTCTGTAACAGACCCATCTCTCTCTCCTCTCTCTCTCTCTGTAACAGACCCATCTCTCTCTCCTCTCTCTCTCTCTGTAACAGACCCATCTCTCTCTCTCTCCTCTCTCTCTCTCTGTAACAGACCCATCTCTCTCTCCTCTCTCTCTCTCTGTAACAGACCCATCTCTCTCTCCTCTCTCTCTCTCTGTAACAGACCCATCTCTCTCTCCTCTCTCTCTCTCTGTAACAGACCCATCTCTCTCTCCTCTCTCTCTCTGTAACAGACCCATCTCTCTCTCCTCTCTCTGTAACAGACCCATCTCTCTCTCCTCTCTCTCTCTCTGTAACAGACCCATCTCTCTCTCTCCTCTCTCTCTGTAACAGACCCATCTCTCTCTCCTCTCTCTGTAACAGACCCATCTCTCTCTCCTCTCTCTCTCTGTAACAGACCCATCTCTCTCTCCTCTCTCTCTCTCTGTAACAGACCCATCTCTCTCTCCCCTCTCTCTCTCTGTAACAGACCCATCTCTCTCTCTCCTCTCTCTCTCTGTAACAGACCCATCTCTCTCTCCTCTCTCTCTCTCTGTAACAGACCCATCTCTCTCTCCTCTCTCTCTCTCTGTAACAGACCCATCTCTCTCTCCTCTCTCTCTCTCTGTAACAGACCCATCTCTCTCTCTCCTCTCTCTCTCTCTGTAACAGACCCATCTCTCTCTCCTCTCTCTCTCTCTGTAACAGACCCATCTCTCTCTCCTCTCTCTCTCTCTGTAACAGACCCATCTCTCTCTCCTCTCTCTCTCTCTGTAACAGACCCATCTCTCTCTCCCCCTCTCTCTCTCTGTAACAGACCCATCTCTCTCTCCTCTCTCTCTCTGTAACAGACCCATCTCTCTCTCTCCTCTCTCTCTCTCTGTAACAGACCCATCTCTCTCTCCTCTCTCTCTCTCTGTAACAGACCCATCTCTCTCTCCTCTCTCTCTCTCTGTAACAGACCCATCTCTCTCTCCCCTCTCTCTCTCTGTAACAGACCCATCTCTCTCTCTCCTCTCTCTCTCTGTAACAGACCCATCTCTCTCTCTCTCTCTCTCTCTCTGTAACAGACCCATCTCTCTCTCCTCTCTCTCTCTGTAACAGACCCATCTCTCTCCTCTCTCTCTCTGTAACAGACCCATCTCTCTCTCCCCCTCTCTCTCTGTAACAGACCCATCTCTCTCCTCTCTCTCTCTGTAACAGACCCATCTCTCTCTCTCCTCTCTCTCTCTCTGTAACAGACCCATCTCTCTCTCTCCTCTCTCTCTCTCTGTAACAGACCCATCTCTCTCTCCTCTCTCTCTCTCTCTGTAACAGACCCATCTCTCTCTCCCCTCTCTCTCTCTGTAACAGACCGATCTCTCTCTCTCCTCTCTCTCTCTGTAACAGACCCATCTCTCTCTCTCCTCTCTCTCTCTCTGTAACAGACCCATCTCTCTCTCCTCTCTCTCTCTCTGTAACAGACCCATCTCTCTCTCCCCTCTCTCTCTCTGTAACAGACCCATCTCTCTCTCTCCTCTCTCTCTCTGTAACAGACCCATCTCTCTCTCTCCTCTCTCTCTCTCTGTAACAGACCCATCTCTCTCTCCTCTCTCTCTCTGTAACAGACCCATCTCTCTCTCTCCTCTCTCTCTCTCTGTAACAGACCCATCTCTCTCTCCTCTCTCTCTCTCTGTAACAGACCCATCTCTCTCTCCTCTCTCTCTCTCTCTGTAACAGACCCATCTCTCTCTCCCCTCTCTCTCTGTAACAGACCCATCTCTCTCTCTCTCTCTCTCTCTCTGTAACAGACCCATCTCTCTCTCTCCTCTCTCTCTCTCTGTAACAGACCCATCTCTCTCTCCTCTCTCTCTCTCTGTAACAGCCCCATCTCTCTCTCTCCTCTCTCTCTCTCTGTAACAGACCCATCTCTCTCTCCTCTCTCTCTCTGTAACAGACCCATCTCTCTCTCCTCTCTCTCTCTGTAACAGACACATCTCTCTCTCCTCTCTCTCTCTCTGTAACAGACCCATCTCTCTCTCTCTCTCTCTCTCTGTAACAGACCCATCTCTCTCTCTCCTCTCTCTCTCTCTGTAACAGACCCATCTCTCTCTCCTCTCTCTCTCTGTAACAGACCCATCTCTCTCTCTCCTCTCTCTCTCTCTGTAACAGACCCATCTCTCTCTCCTCTCTCTCTCTCTGTAACAGACCCATCTCTCTCTCCTCTCTCTCTCTCTGTAACAGACCCATCTCTCTCCCCTCTCTCTCTCTCTGTAACAGACCCATCTCTCTCTCCTCTCTCTCTCTCTGTAACAGACCCATCTCTCTCTCCTCTCTCTCTCTCTGTAACAGACCCATCTCTCTGAAGACTACAGTGTGTCCAACAGATAATAACCACTCGGAAACTATTTGAACTTCAGTCATTTATCATCAGTCACTACTTAATTACCATTTAAGAATAATGACTTCCCACAGATGTTACATGGTAATTTGATGAAAGAAAAAGGCACAGTGTAACTGCTATGACAGCTGTCGGATCCTCTTAGCACTGGTGATTTATACTATACTTCAAATAGAAACTCCCCTATAGCTGTGTACCCCTATGTAGCTAAACAACCAGTCACATATAATCCCACATATAATCTCACATATAATCCCATTTATAATCCCACGTATAATCCCATTTATAATCCCACATATAAATAATGATTTACACTACGCTTCAAATAGAAACTCCCCTATAGCTGTGTACCCCTATGTAGCTAAACAACCAGTCACATATAATCCCACATATAATCTCACATATAATCCCATTTATAATCCCACGTATAATCCCATTTATAATCCCACATATAAATAATGATTTACACTACGCTTCAAATAGAAACTCCCCTATAGCTGTGTACCCCTATGTAGCTAAACAACCAGTCACATATAATCCCACATATAATCTCACATATAATCCCATTTATAATCCCACGTATAATCCCACATATAAATAATGATTTACACTACGCTTCAAATAGAAACTCCCCTATAGCTGTGTACCCCTATGTAGCTAAACAACCAGTCACATATAATCCCACATATAATCTCACATATAATCCCATGTATAATCCCACGTATAATCCCATTTATAATCCCACATATAAATAATGATTTACACTACGCTTCAAATAGAAACTCCCCTATAGCTGTGTACCCCTATGTAGCTAAACAACCAGTCACATATAATCCCACATATAATCCCATATGATATCCAGGATATTCCCCTCGAAGAACGTAAGAGAGGCACATTGTTAAGAAAATAAACAAATCCTGTTAATTAAGAACCCTGATAATGTAATATTGTGTTGTTGTGGTGGATTATAATGATATTTTTCTTTGTTCCCTACATGCTATTCTTGTCACTCTTCTCCCTTAAGGCTTTTCTTAAACAACACTTCCAACTCATCTTTGCTGCTTTGACTCTTCTCATTGGAACCTTTTACCTGGTCTCCGGTCTCCGGTCTCGGTCAGTTCCAGGTTCCTTATCTACTTCCTCCTCCCTCTGTCTCAGTTCCAGGTTCCTTATCTACTTCCTCCCTCCTCTGTCTCAGAATCTGTCTCAGTTCCAGGTTCCTTATCTACTTCCTCCCTCCTCTGTCTCAGAATCTGTCTCAGTTCCAGGTTCCTTATCTACTTCCTCCCTCCTCTGTCTCAGAATCTGTCTCAGTTCCAGGTTCCTTATCTACTTCCTTCCTCCTCTGTCTCAGAATCTGTCTCAGTTCCAGGTTCCTTGTCTACTTCCTTCCTCCTCTGTCTCAGAATCTGTCTCAGTTCCAGGTTCCTTATCTACTTCCTCCTCCCTCTGTCTCAGAATCTGTCTCAGTTCCAGGTTCCTTATCTACTTCCTTCCTCCTCTGTCTCAGAATCTGTCTCAGTTCCAGGTTCCTTATCTACTTCCTCCCTCCTCTGTCTCAGAATCTGTCTCAGTTCCAGGTTCCTTATCTACTTCCTTCCTCCTCTGTCTCAGAATCTGTCTCAGTTCCAGGTTCCTTATCTACTTCCTCCCTCCTCTGTCTCAGAATCTGTCTCAGTTCCAGGTTCCTTGTCTACTTCCTCCCTCCTCTGTCTCAGTTCCAGGTTCCTTATCTACTTCCTCCCTCCTCTGTCTCAGAATCTGTCTCAGTTCCAGGTTCCTTGTCTACTTCCTCCCTCCTCTGTCTCAGTTCCAGGTTCCTTATCTACTTCCTCCCTCCTCTGTCTCAGAATCTGTCTCAGTTCCAGGTTCCTTATCTACTTCCTTCCTCCTCTGTCTCAGAATCTGTCTCAGTTCCAGGTTCCTTATCTACTTCCTCCCTCCTCTGTCTCAGAATCTGTCTCAGTTCCAGGTTCCTTATCTACTTCCTCCCTCCTCTGTCTCAGAATCTGTCTCAGTTCCAGGTTCCTTATCTACTTCCTTCCTCCTCTGTCTCAGAATCTGTCTCAGTTCCAGGTTCCTTATCTACTTCCTCCCTCCTCTGTCTCAGAATCTGTCTCAGTTCCAGGTTCCTTGTCTACTTCCTCCCTCCTCTGTCTCAGTTCCAGGTTCCTTATCTACTTCCTCCCTCCTCTGTCTCAGAATCTGTCTCAGTTCCAGGTTCCTTATCTACTTCCTCCCTCCTCTGTCTCAGAATCTGTCTCAGTTCCAGGTTCCTTATCTACTTCCTCCCTCCTCTGTCTCAGTTCCAGGTTCCTTATCTACTTCCTTCCTCCTCTGTCTCAGAATCTGTCTCAGTTCCAGGTTCCTTGTCTACTTCCTCCCTCCTCTGTCTCAGTTCCAGGTTCCTTATCTACTTCCTCCCTCCTCTGTCTCAGAATCTGTCTCAGTTCCAGGTTCCTTATCTACTTCCTCCCTCCTCTGTCTCAGAATCTGTCTCAGTTCCAGGTTCCTTATCTACTTCCTCCCTCCTCTGTCTCAGAATCTGTCTCAGTTCCAGGCTCCTTATCTACTTCCTCCCTCCTCTGTCTCAGAATCTGTCTCAGTTCCAGGTTCCTTATCTACTTCCTCCCTCCTCTGTCTCAGAATCTGTCTCAGTTCCAGGTTCCTCGTCTACTTCCCTCCTCATCTTTCTTTTCCACATGGTATGAATCATCTCGTCTTCCTCCATCCACTTTCTCTTTCTAGTCTTTTCCATCTGTTGAAGATGGACCGTCATCCCCTGCTTCTCCAACCTCCTCAGATTTATCCGGTGCCTCATCCTCCTCCTTCTCTCTCCCCTTCCCCTCTCCATCCTTCATTTCTCCAGGACCAGGTTCTCCAGACTTCCCTGTGGCTTGGTCTACAGGCTCTTCTCCCCAACCACACTGTCTGAGTCCTCCTCTGTGGTTTTAGTAATATCTTCATTGTTATCACATTGTTCCTCTGTGGTAATCCTCTTAGTAATATCTTCGTTGTTATCACCTTGTTCCTCTGTGGTTTTAGTAATATCTTCCTTGTTATCACCTTGTTCCTCTGTGGTAATCCTCTTAGTAACATCTTCGTTGTTATCACCTTGTTCCTTTGTGGTTTTAGTAATATCTTCCTTGTTATCACCTTGTTCCTCTGTGGTTTTAGTAACATCTTCGTTGTTATCACCTTGTTCCTCAGTGGTTTTAGTAACATCTTCGTTGTTATCACCTTGTTCCTCTGTGGTTTTAGTAACATCTTCGTTGTTATCACCTTGTTCCTCTGTGGTTTTAGTAATATCTTCGTTGTTATCACCTTGTTCCTCTGTGGTTTTAGTAATATCTTCGTTGTTATCACGTTGTTCCTCTGTGGTTTTAGTAATATCTTCGTTGTTATCACCTTGTTCCTCTGTGGTTTTAGTAATATCTTCGTTGTTATCACCTTGTTCCTCGGTGGTTTTAGTAACATCTTCCTTGTTATCACCTTGTTCCTCTGTAGTTTTAGTAATATCTTCGTTGTTATCACCTTGTTCCTCGGTGGTTTTAGTAATATCTTCGTTGTCATCACCTTGTTCCTCGGTGGTTTTAGTAATATCTTCGTTGTTATCACCTTGTTCCTCGGTGGTTTTAGTAATATCTTCCTTGTTATCACCTTGTTCCTCGGTGGTTTTAGTAATATCTTCGTTGTTATCACCTTGTTCCTCTGTGGTTTTAGTAATATCTTCCTTGTTATCACCTTGTTCCTCGGTGGTTTTAGTAATATCGTCCTTGTTATCAGCGTGTTCCTCTGTGGTTTTAGTAATATCTTCCTTGTTATCACCTTGTTCCTCGGTGGTTTTAGTAATATCGTCCTTGTTATCACCTTGTTCCTCTGTGGTTTTAGTAACATCTTCGTTGTCATCACCTTGTTCCTCGGTGGTTTTAGTAACATCTTCGTTGTCATCACCTTGTTCCTCGGTGGTTTTAGTAACATCTTCGTTGTCATCACCTTGTTCCTCGGTGGTTTTAGTAACATCTTCGTTGTCATCACCTTGTTCCTCAGTGGAGTTCTCAGCTACTGCAGTCTCCTCCTCTTGACCTTTTTCTCCCTCTGGACTCTCCTCTGTGTCAGTAGGTTTACTGTCCTCCGTTGGCTTCTGAAATTAATTGTACAATAGCAAATTAATATGATTATATTATCGTGAGCCTTTCAGACACAATATGTTGAACATTCAAACAGTTGGAATTGTATTTGAGCTATAGATAATATACAAAATAATGTACACTTTTTTCTTAAAAGCCTGAAACTTGGTACACTTGTACAGTAGTAAGCAATATATGCAAGTGTGAGGTGTGTCTAACCTCTTCAGAGGTCATGTCACTCTGTGGAGAGGTGTGTTTAACCTCTTCAGAGGTCAGGTCACTCTGTGGAGAGGTGTGTCTAACCTCTTCAGAGGTCAGGTCACTCTGTGGAGAGGTGTGTCTAACCTCTTCAGAGGTCAGGTCACTCTGTGGAGAGGTGTGTCTAACCTCTTCAGAGGTCAGGCCACTCTGTAGAGAGGTGTGTTTAACCTCTTCAGTGGACAGGTCACTCTGTAGAGAGGTGTGTTTAACCTCTTCAGTGGACAGGTCACTCTGTAGAGAGGTGTGTTTAACCTCTTCAGAGGTCAGGCCACTCTGTGGAGAGGTGTGTCTAACCTCTTCAGTGGACAGGTCACTCTGTGGAGAGGTGTGTTTAACCTCTTCAGAGGTCAGGTCACTCTGTGGAGAGGTGTGTTTAACCTCTTCAGAGGTCAGGTCACTCTGTAGAGAGGTGTGTCTAACCTCTTCAGAGGTCAGGTCACTCTGTGGAGAGGTGTGTTTAACCTCTTCAGAGGTCAGGCCACTCTGTGGAGAGGTGTGTTTAACCTCTTCAGTGGTCAGGTCACTGTGTGGAGAGGTGTGTCTAACCTCTTCAGAGGTCAGGTCACTCTGTGGAGAGGTGTGTCTAACCTCTTCAGAGGTCAGGCCACTCTGTGGAGAGGTGTGTTTAACCTCTTCAGTGGACAGGTCACTCTGTGGAGAGGTGTGTCTAACCTCTTCAGTGGACAGGTCACTCTGTGGAGAGGTGTGTTTAACCTCTTCAGAGGTCAGGTCACTCTGTGGAGAGGTGTGTTTAACCTCTTCAGTGGTCAGGTCACTCTGTGGAGAGGTGTGTTTAACCTCTTCAGTGGTCAGGTCACTGTGTGGAGAGGTGTGTCTAAACTCTTCAGAGGTCAGGTCACTCTGTGGAGAGGTGTGTCTAACCTCTTCAGTGGACAGGTCACTGTGTGGAGAGGTGTGTCTAACCTCTTCCGTGGACAGGTCACTGTGTGGAGAGCTGTGTCTAACCTCTTCAGTGGACAGGTCACTGTGTGGAGAGGTGTGTCTAACCTCTTCAGTGGACAGGTCACTGTGTGGAGAGGTGTGTCTAACCTCTTCAGTGGACAGGTCACTGTGGAGGTCACTGTGTGGAGAGGTGTGTCTAACCTCTTCAGTGGACAGGTCACTCTGTGGAGAGGTGTGTCTAACCTCTTCAGTGGACAGGTCACTGTGTGGAGAGGTGTGTCTAACCTCTTCAGTGGACAGGTCACTCTGTGGAGAGGTGTGTCTAACCTCTTCAGTGGACAGGTCACAGGTGTGTTTAACCTCTTCAGTGGTCAGGTCACTGTGTGGAGAGGTGTGTCTAAACTCTTCAGAGGTCAGGTCACTCTGTGGAGAGGTGTGTCTAACCTCTTCAGTGGACAGGTCACTGTGTGGAGAGGTGTGTCTAACCTCTTCAGTGGACAGGTCACTGTGTGGAGACAGGTCTGCATCCTCTAAAGGGCCTTCATCAGTCTGCACCTCTCCGTCTGCATCAGAGGAAGGAGGTTGTTACTATTAACCAGCCGTAGCACAACACTGACACCTCATGGTATTAACACAGACACAGACAGTACACATAGGGAACATTATTCATGGGGAAAAGCAGCCCTTCAGACAGCACAGCTCATAGGAGTAGATCTCAGAGTGTCAGGGCTGCCATTTGGGCTGAAAATAAGACCCTGGAATGTGGCTTTAAAAACATAGTATTTAGATATTATCTCATTATTAATAACATATATTTAGATATTATCTCATTATTAATAACATATATTTAGATATTATCTCATTATTAATAACATATATTTAGATATTATCTCATTATTAATAACATATATTTAGATATTATCTCATTATTAATAACATATATTTAGATATTATCTCATTATTAATAACATATATTTAGATATTATCTCATTATTAATAACATATATTTAGATATTATCTCATTATTAACATATATTTAGATATTATCTCATTATTAACATATATTTAGATATTATCTCATTATTAACATATATTTAGATATGATCTCATTATTAACATATATTTAGATATTATCTCATTATTAATAACATATATTTAGATATGATCTCATTATTAATAACATATATTTAGATATTATCTCATTATTAATAACATATATTTAGATATTATCTCATTATTAACATATATTTAGATATTATCTCATTATTAACATATATTTAGATATTATCTCATTATTAACATATATTTAGATATGATCTCATTATTAACATATATTTATCTCAGTAAAAAAATAACATTTGCACACAGTTTTACAATTGCATTGACACTAATTCTGTGTTTTTTGAGTAATTTGTTTAAGATTCGTACATAGAATAACATTAAAGGCTCTGATAAACTAGACAATTACATGCTTGTTTTAAGTACTTGATGAGCAAGGATTTTAATTATAACAGAGAAATGTAAAAAAAATTACCATCATAAAATTAAGTGTTACATTTTTTTTTTGGTGTTTAATAATAATAATAATAATAATAATAATATAAGTCAAAACCAGTTTGACAAAAATGTTGCTTTGCAGATTAGACTAGATTACCAAAGGCATTTAACGCATTTTAAATGCTCAACTGATTGAAGTTTAGCAGCAAAGATGAGACAGACACAGCAGTAATGGGTCTTCTTTGAATATTTTATGGAAATGTTTTTGCATTCATTAACACTAGCTATTCCTCCCAACCAACCACACAGACACACTGTAAGCAGTGGAGTTAACATGACTACAAACTCTGAACATTTTAATGTGATTTAGTATGGGGAATGGAAGGGGGGGGTGTCTCATAAAAATGCTAAATCAAATTAAATACAACATTTGAAAATATATATATCTCCCCTTCATTAAATGCATTAGATTTGGCTGGGCATTGAAGACTGGATGACGAGGTACTTTGGTGTCTGCTTCCCTCAGACAGACATAGAACGCGTTCCAAACGGCACCCTATTCCCTACATAGTGCACTACTTTTGACCAGGGCCCATTGAACTCTAGTCAAAAGTAGTGAACTATGTAGGGAAATAAGGGGTTGCGAATTGGGAAACAGACATACGGTTCAACTACAGAGCTTCTCAGTGTAGTCAAGATATCAGACCCTGGCTAATTTACATAGCTAGGCTGCGCTGGTGAAGTCATTATCTGTTGAAAGCAGGGAATACCGGACAGGAGCAATATTCTGCCTATCTGCTACTCTTGTAAATTGATGTCACTGTATTTCACTATGATATGAGCTATAGGGGTTAATTTGGTTTTCGTAGGAAAACCTACGATAAAACTTTCTGTCAATCCTCAGTATATTTTGACAGATAAAAGCAACAAAAAAATGGTTCACTCAGGTGAGGATGTATTTTTTTTGCGATGTGTGTTTATAAAATTGTTTTTAAAAAACAACTTTTCTCTGACAAACAAGACGGTTGAGTCAACAACGAAGAAGAACAGTTTAATGGAGATGAACAGGAAGTGTAAAGAACAGTTTAATGGAGATGAACAGGAAGTGTAAAGAACAGTTTAATGGAGATGAACAGGAAGTGTAAAGAACAGTTTAATGGAGATGAACAGGAAGTGTAAAGGACAGTTTAATGGAGATGAACAGGAAGTGTAAAGGACAGTTTAATGGAGATTAACAGGAAGTGTAATCCATTCCATTTCTTTACTAGGCTTTGGTGTTGCTTTGGTTTCCTTGTCTAATGCCTTTAACCACACCTGAAGACACCACTGAGACAACCACTGCCCTTAACACCACCAGGTACCAAACAAGACGGTTGAAAACACCTGAAGACACCACTGAGACAACCACTGCCCTTAACACCACCAGGTACCAAACAAGATGGTTGAAAACACCTGAAGACACCACCGAGACAACCACTGCTCTTAACACCACCAGGTAGAAAACAAGACGGTTGAAAACACCTGAAGACATCACCGAGACAACCACTGCTCTTAACACCACCAGGTAGCAAACAAGATGGTTGAAAACACCTGAAGACACCACTGAGACAACCACTGCCCTTAACACCACCAGGTAGCAAACAAGACGGTTGGAAACACCTGAAGACACCACTGAGACAACCACTGCTCTTAACACCACCAGGTAGCAAACAAGACGGTTGGAAACACCTGAAGACACCACCGAGACAACCACTGCCCTTAACACCACCAGGTAGCAAACAAGACGGTTGAAAACACCTGAAGACACCACTGAGACAACCACTGCTCTTAACACCACCAGGTAGCAAACAAGACGGTTGGAAACACCTGAAGACACCACTGAGACAACCACTGCCCTTAACACCACCAGGTAGCAAACAAGACGGTTGAAAACACCTGAAGACACCACCGAGACAACCACTGCTCTTAACACCACCAGGTACCAAACAAGACAGTTGAAAACCCCTGAAGATGGATCATTAAGGTATATTTTAATCTACGTCGTCCAGTCAGGTGCTTTAGTGTGATTTGTCCAATCCCTTTAAATCAAGAGGAACATACACTGCTCTTAACACCAGGTATCAACATAGTCTCAACATGGTAACAACACGCTAACTGAAACACACCGACAACACGTTGCCATGGGTATTTCTGGATTAGATTAGAATTACAGCCTACTGTGGCTGAGTGAAGTCCAACTGAACATCCAATCTGCATTATACAGTCAACAACACAACACTAAAGAGGGAGTAGGCTGAATCAGACCTGGGTTCAAATACTATTTGAAATCTTTCAAATACATCCACGCGTTTCCTCTATCTCGCCTGGAGTGCCAAGTAGGTTGGGTTTGCCGTTTTGGGATTTTTTTTTGATTGGTCCATTTTGCCAAGAAAGCTCAATCAAAGACCAGCGAAAGTATTTTAAATCATTTAAAATCATATTTAAACCCAGTTTTGGTGTAAATAGTGAATTGTGAAGTCCTCTCTTTCTCTCTCTGGCTCTGCTCTGGGAGGATGACACAGTAGACTGGGTAATGACACCACAGGGAATTATTCTATTATCTGACTAGACTGGGTAATGACACCACAGGGAAATATTCTACTATCTGACTAGACTGGGTAATGACACCACAGGGAATTATTCTATTATCTGACTAGACTGGGTAATGACACCACAGGGAATTATTCTACTATCTGACTAGACTGGGTAATGACACCACAGGGAAATATTCTACTATCTGACTAGACTGGGTAATGACACCACAGGAAATATTCTACTATCAGACTAGACTGGGTAATGACACCACGGGGAAATATTCTACTATCTGACTAGACTGGGTAATGACACCACAGGGAATTATTCTATTATCTGACTAGACTGGGTAATGAAAACACAGTGAATCATTCTACTATCTGACTAGACTGGGTAATGACACCACAGGGAATTATTCTACTATCTGACTAGACTGGGTAATGACACCACAGGGAATTATTCTACTATCTGACTAGACTGGGTAATGACACCACAGGGAATTATTCTATTGTCAGACTAGACTGGGTAATGACACCACAGGGAAATATTCTACTATCTGACTAGACTGGGTAATGACACCACAGGGAATTATTCTACTATCTGACTAGACTGGGTAATGACACCACAGGGAATTATTCTACTATCTGACTAGACTGGGTAATGACACCACAGGGAAATATTCTACTATCTGACTAGACTGGGTAATGACACCACAGGGAATTATTCTATTGTCAGACTAGACTGGGTAATGACACCACAGGGAAATATTCTACTATCTGACTAGACTGGGTAATGACACCACAGGGAATTATTCTACTATCTGACTAGACTGGGTAATGACACCACAGGGAATTATTCTACTATCTGACTAGACTGGGTAATGACACCACGGGGAATTATTCTACTATCTGACTAGACTGGGTAATGACACCACAGGGAATTATTCTACTATCTGACTAGACTGGGTAATGACACCACAGGAATTATTCTACTATCTGACTAGACTGGGTAATGACACCACAGGGAAATATTCTACTATCTGACTAGACTGGGTAATGACACCACAGGGAATTATTCTACTATCTGACTAGACTGGGTAATGACACCACAGGGAATCATTCTATTGTCAGACTAGACTGGGTAATGACACCACAGGGAAATATTATATATCTATCTGACTAGACTGGGTAATGACACCACAGGGAATCATTCTACTATCTGACTAGACTGGGTAATGACACCACCGGGAATTATTCTATTATCTGCTTGGATGTGTCTTGTCTTTCAGTGCAGCAGAGTGGAGTTATTTTGAAATGTAACTACAGGAATATGTTAATAAGGTTATGTAAATGTCTCTGATAAAATGTACCAATGTCTCGTTCAACTAAAACCCTTTCACTTCCTCACCTCTGACTGTATAGAATCATCACTGCTAAAACCCCTTCACTTCCTCACCTCTGACTGTATAGAATCATCACTGCTACAGTACTGACTTAACGCATAGGGAGGAAATATGAATACTAGATACTACTCTGCATTATGGCAACATATACTACTCCATAGTATGTCATTTCACCAGAGCCAGTGATCCTGAAAACATCTGACCTGCTTGGATTGGATTGGCTTGGATTGGTTTGGCTTGGAATGGCTTGGATTGGCTTGGATTGGTTAGGATTGGTTTGGATTGGTTTGGCTTGGATTTGCTTGGATTGGTTTGGCTTGGTTTGGCTTGGATTGGTTTGGATTGGATTGGATTGGCTTGGATTGGCTTGGATTGGTTTGGCTTGGATTGGTTTGGATTTGCTTGGCTTGGTTTGGTTTGGCTTGGCTTGGATTGGCTTGGCTTGCATTGGTTTGGCTTGGATTGGCTTGGCTTGCATTGGTTTGGCTTGGATTGGCTTGGCTTGCATTGGTTTGGTTTGGATTGGCTTGGATTGGCTTGGTTTGGATTGGATTGGCTTGGCTTGGCTTGCATTGGTTTGGGTTGGATTGGTTTGGATTGGATTGGCTTGGTTTGGTTTGGTTTGGATTGGTTTGGTTTGGCTTGGATT
The DNA here is from genome assembly GCF_023373465.1 of Oncorhynchus keta. Taxonomy (NCBI): domain Eukaryota; kingdom Metazoa; phylum Chordata; class Actinopteri; order Salmoniformes; family Salmonidae; genus Oncorhynchus; species Oncorhynchus keta. The sequence continues at coordinate 20,050 of NW_026288199.1, forward strand.
GGTTTGGATTTGCTTGGCTTGGTTTGGATTGGTTTGGTTTGGATTGGCTTGGCTTGGTTTGGATTGGCTTGGCTTGGCTTGGATTGGTTTGGTTTGGCTTGGATTGGCTTGGCTTGCATTGGTTTGGCTTGGATTGGCTTGGCTTGGATTGGTTTGGCTTGCATTGGTTTGGTTTGGATTGGCTTGGATTGGTTTGGCTTGGATTGGCTTGGCTTGCATTGGTTTGGCTTGGATTGGTTTGGCTTGGATTGGCTTGGCTTGCATTGGTTTGTCTTGGATTGGCTTGGTTTGCATTGGTTTGGTTTGCATTGGTTTGGCTTGGATTGGCTTGGCTTGCATTGGTTTGGCTTGGATTGGCTTGGCTTGCACTGGTTTGGCTTGGATTGGCTTGCATTGGTTTGGCTTGGATTGGCTTGGCTTGGATTGGTTTGGCTTGGGTTGGCTTGGCTTGCATTGGTTTGGCTTGGATTGGCTTGGATTGGCTTGGCTTGGATTTGGTTTGGATTGGTTTGGATTGGCTTGGATTGGCTTGGATTGGCTTGGATTGGTTTGGATTGGCTTGGATTGGCTTGGTTTGGTTTGGATTGGCTTGGATTGGCTTGACTTGGATTGGCTTGCATTGGTTTGGTTTGGATTGGCTTGGATTGGCTTGCACAGCCACATGCAAAACGCAAAAGTGGGACGGCGTCCGATTCAAAATTACACCAGCCTCCTGTGTGGAGATGGGATGCCGTCTGCGTGTCACCTAAAAAACGTTGGTTACCAGATCAGCGTGACAGGCAAACCTCTAGTCTCTTAATCCCCTAATCTACCTTCAAAGGGTCATCAGAAACCTTTGCTTTCTGAATGGAGAGATGAAGGGGATCACGTTAAGTCCTGTTTCCTGTCTGCCATGTTGTCTAACGTCTAAGACACTCCTCACTGTAACATGTAACAGCAACACTAATGGCACCGTATTCACTATATAGTGCACTACTTCTGAGCTGGGCCCATAGGGCTCTGGTTGAAAGAAGTGCACTAGGTAAGGAACAGGGTGCCATTTGGGAAACTCCTGTTTCTCCTGCTGTACTGGGGGACTCAGCCTAGCTAACTCAAAGACTGCTAGGTACTGTTCTCCTGATGTACTGGGGGACTCAGTCTAGCTAACTCAAAGACTGCTAGCTACTGTTCTCCTGATGTACTGGGGGACTCCGCCTAGCTAACTCTGTTCTCCTGATGTACTGGGGGACTCAGTCTAGCTAACTCAAAGACTGCTAGCTACTGTTCTCCTGATGTACTGGGGGCCTCAGCCTAGCTAACTCTGTTCTCCTGCTGTACTGGGGGACTCAGTCTAGCTAACTCAAAGACTGCTAGCTACTGTTCTCCTGATATACTGGGGGACTCAGCCTAGCTAACAAAATGACTGCTAGCTACTGTTCTCCTGCTGTACTGGGGGACTCAGCCTAGCTAACTCAATGAATGCAAGCTACTGTTCTCCTAATGTACTGGGTGACTCAGCCTAGCTAACTCAATGAATGCAAGCTACTGTTCTCCTGATGTACTGGGTGACTCAGCCTAGCTAACTCAATGAATGCAAGCTACTGTTCTCCTGATGTACTGGGTGACTCAGTCTAGCTAACTCAATGACTGCTAGCTACTGTTCTCCTGCTGTACTGGGGGACTCAGCCTAGCTAACAAAATGACTGCTAGCTACTGTTCTCCTGATGTACTGGGTGACTCAGCCTAGCTAACTCAATGAATGCAAGCTACTGTTCTCCTGATGTACTGGGTGACCCAGCCTAGCTAACTCAATGAATGCAAGCTACTGTTCTCCTGATGTACTGGGGGACTCAGCCTAGCTAACTCAATGAATGCAAGCTACTGTTCTCCTGATGTACTGGGGGACTCAGCCTAGCTAACTCAATGACTGCTAGCTACTGTTCTCCTGATGTACTGGGGGACTCAGCCTAGCTAACTCAATGAATGCAAGCTACTGTTCTCCTGATGTACTGGGGGACTCAGCCTAGCTAACTTAATGACTGCTAGCTACTGTTCTCCTGATGTACTGGGGGACTCAGCCTAGCTAACTCAATGAATGCAAGCTACTGTTCTCCTGATGTACTGGGTGACTCAGTCTAGCTAACTCAATGAATGCAAGCTACTGTTCTCCTGATGTACTGGGTGACTCAGTCTAGCTAACTCAATGAATGCAAGCTACTGTTCTCCTGATGTACTGGGGGACTCAGCCTAGCTAACTCAATGACTGCTAGCTACTGTTCTCCTGATGTACTGGGGGACTCAGCCTAGCTAACTCAATGAATGCAAGCTACTGTTCTCCTGATGTACTGGGGGACTCAGCCTAGCTAACTCAATGACTGCTAGCTACTGTTCTCCTGATGTACTGGGGGACTCAGCCTAGCTAACTCAATGAATGCAAGCTACTGTTCTCCTAATGTACTGGGTGACTCAGCCTAGCTAACTCAATGAATGCAAGCTACTGTTCTCCTGATGTACTGGGTGACTCAGCCTAGCTAACTCTGTTCTCCTGATGTACTGGGTGACTCAGTCTAGCTAACTCAATGACTGCTAGCTACTGTTCTCCTGCTGTACTGGGGGACTCAGCCTAGCTAACAAAATGACTGCTAGCTACTGTTCTCCTGATGTACTGGGTGACTCAGTCTAGCTAACTCAATGACTGCTAGCTACTGTTCTCCTGCTGTACTGGGGGACTCAGCCTAGCTAACAAAATGACTGCTAGCTACTGTTCTCCTGATGTACTGGGTGACTCAGCCTAGCTAACTCAATGAATGCAAGCTACTGTTCTCCTGATGTACTGGGTGACCCAGCCTAGCTAACTCAATGAATGCAAGCTACTGTTCTCCTGATGTACTGGGGGACTCAGCCTAGCTAACTCAATGAATGCAAGCTACTGTTCTCCTGATGTACTGGGGGACTCAGCCTAGCTAACTCAATGACTGCTAGCTACTGTTCTCCTGATGTACTGGGGACTCAGCCTAGCTAACTCAATGAATGCAAGCTACTGTTCTCCTGATGTACTGGGTGACTCAGTCTAGCTAACTCAATGAATGCAAGCTACTGTTCTCCTGATGTACTGGGTGACTCAGTCTAGCTAACTCAATGAATGCAAGCTACTGTTCTCCTGATGTACTGGGGGACTCAGCCTAGCTAACTCAATGACTGCTAGCTACTGTTCTCCTGATGTACTGGGTGACTCAGCCTAGCTAACTCAATGAATGCAAGCTACTGTTCTCCTGCTGTACTGGGGGACTCAGCCTAGCTAACAAAATGACTGCTAGCTACTGTTCTCCTGATGTACTGGGTGACTCAGCCTAGCTAACTCAATGAATGCAAGCTACTGTTCTCCTGATGTACTGGGTGACCCAGCCTAGCTAACTCAATGAATGCAAGCTACTGTTCTCCTGATGTACTGGGGGACTCAGCCTAGCTAACTCAATGAATGCAAGCTACTGTTCTCCTGATGTACTGGGGGACTCAGCCTAGCTAACTCAATGACTGCTAGCTACTGTTCTCCTGATGTACTGGGGGACTCAGCCTAGCTAACTCAATGAATGCAAGCTACTGTTCTCCTGATGTACTGGGGGACTCAGCCTAGCTAACTCAATGACTGCTAGCTACTGTTCTCCTGATGTACTGGGGGACTCAGCCTAGCTAACTCAATGAATGCAAGCTACTGTTCTCCTGATGTACTGGGTGACTCAGTCTAGCTAACTCAATGAATGCAAGCTACTGTTCTCCTGATGTACTGGGTGACTCAGTCTAGCTAACTCAATGAATGCAAGCTACTGTTCTCCTGATGTACTGGGGGACTCAGCCTAGCTAACTCAATGACTGCTAGCTACTGTTCTCCTGATGTACTGGGGGACTCAGCCTAGCTAACTCAATGAATGCAAGCTACTGTTCTCCTGATGTACTGGGGGACTCAGCCTAGCTAACTCAATGACTGCTAGCTACTGTTCTCCTGATGTACTGGGGGACTCAGCCTAGCTAACTCAATGAATGCAAGCTACTGTTCTCCTAATGTACTGGGTGACTCAGCCTAGCTAACTCAATGAATGCAAGCTACTGTTCTCCTGATGTACTGGGTGACTCAGCCTAGCTAACTCAATGAATGCAAGCTACTGTTCTCCTGATGTACTGGGTGACTCAGTCTAGCTAACTCAATGACTGCTAGCTACTGTTCTCCTGCTGTACTGGGGGACTCAGCCTAGCTAACAAAATGACTGCTAGCTACTGTTCTCCTGATGTACTGGGTGACTCAGTCTAGCTAACTCAATGACTGCTAGCTACTGTTCTCCTGCTGTACTGGGGGACTCAGCCTAGCTAACAAAATGACTGCTAGCTACTGTTCTCCTGATGTACTGGGTGACTCAGCCTAGCTAACTCAATGAATGCAAGCTACTGTTCTCCTGATGTACTGGGTGACCCAGCCTAGCTAACTCAATGAATGCAAGCTACTGTTCTCCTGATGTACTGGGGGACTCAGCCTAGCTAACTCAATGAATGCAAGCTACTGTTCTCCTGATGTACTGGGGGACTCAGCCTAGCTAACTCAATGACTGCTAGCTACTGTTCTCCTGATGTACTGGGGGACTCAGCCTAGCTAACTCAATGAATGCAAGCTACTGTTCTCCTGATGTACTGGGTGACTCAGTCTAGCTAACTCAATGAATGCAAGCTACTGTTCTCCTGATGTACTGGGTGACTCAGTCTAGCTAACTCAATGAATGCAAGCTACTGTTCTCCTGATGTACTGGGGGACTCAGCCTAGCTAACTCAATGACTGCTAGCTACTGTTCTCCTGATGTACTGGGGGACTCAGCCTAGCTAACTCAATGAATGCAAGCTACTGTTCTCCTGATGTACTGGGGGACTCAGCCTAGCTAACTCAATGACTGCTAGCTACTGTTCTCCTGATGTACTGGGGGACTCAGCCTAGCTAACTCAATGAATGCAAGCTACTGTTCTCCTGATGTACTGGGGGACTCAGCCTAGCTAACTCAATGAATGCAAGCTACTGTTCTCCTGATGTACTGGGGGACTCAGCCTAGCTAACTCAATGACTGCTAGCTACTGTTCTCCTGATGTACTGGGGGACTCAGCCTAGCTAACTCAATGAATGCAAGCTACTGTTCTCCTGATGTACTGGGTGACTCAGTCTAGCTAACTCAATGACTGCTAGCTACTGTTCTCCTGCTGTACTGGGGGACTCAGCCTAGCTAACAAAATGACTGCTAGCTACTGTTCTCCTGATGTACTGGGTGACTCAGCCTAGCTAACTCAATGAATGCAAGCTACTGTTCTCCTGATGTACTGGGTGACTCAGCCTAGCTAACTCAATGAATGCAAGCTACTGTTCTCCTGATGTACTGGGGGACTCAGCCTAGCTAACTCAATGAATGCTAGCTACTGTTCTCCTGATGTACTGGGGGACTCAGCCTAGCTAACTCAATGACGACACATGTTGACCTGACATGTCTGTTTGTACGTATACCCATCGTGTTTTTAACACTGTTTTCCGACTGGATGGAGGCATTATGGATCGATCCATCACACGGACTGGGATCATGCTCAAAGGCCACGTTTTTATGATATGAGAGGGAGTTGTTTTAGTCTGGTGGTTCGCTTATAAAACTGTCTTTCACCCTGTATTAATCACTGACTACACTCTGACTACACCCTGCCTACTGTACACTGACTACACCCTGCCTACCGTACACTGACTACACCCTGCCTACCGTACACTGACTACACCCTGCCTACGGTACACTGACTACACCCTGCCTACTGTACACTGACTACACCCTGCCTACCGTACACTGACTACACCCTGCCTACCGTACACTGACTACACCCTGCCTACCGTACACTGACTACACCCTGCCTACCGTACACTGACTACACCCTGCCTACTGTACACTGACTACACCCTGCCTACTGTACACTGACTACACCCTGCCTACCGTACACTGACTACACCCTGCCTACGGTACACTGACTGCACCCTGTCTACTGTCCACTCTGACTACACCCTGTCTACTGTCCACTGACTACACCCTGCCTACTGACTACACCCTGCCTACTGTACTCTGACTACACCCTGCCTACTGTACACTGACTACACCCTGCCTACTGTCCACTGACTACACCCTGTCTACTGCACACTGACTACACCCTGTCTACTGTACACTGACTACACCCTGCCTACTGTCCACTGACTACACCCTGCCTACTGTACTCTGACTACACCCTGCCTACTGTCCACTCTGACTACACCCTGCCTACTGTCCACTCTGACTACACCCTGTCTACTGTCCACTGACTACACCCTGCCTACTGACTACACCCTGCCTACTGTACTCTGACTACACCCTGCCTACTGTACACTGACTACACCCTGCCTACTGTCCACTGACTACACCCTGCCTACTGCACACTGACTACACCCTGTCTACTGTACACTGACTACACCCTGCCTACTGTACACTGACTACACCCTGCCTACTGCACACTGACTACACCCTGCCTACTGTACACTGACTACACCCTGCCTACTGCACACTGACTACACCCTGCCTACTGTACACTGACTACACCCTGCCTACTGTACACTGACTACACCCTGCCTACTGTACACTGACTACACCCTGCCTACTGTAGTGTGACTACACCGTGCCTACTGTAGTAAACCCAACAACCAGGGTTGATAAACCCATAGTGTCGCTGCAGTGATACTACGACTCCAGGCAGTTAGAAAATGCTTTCTTCCTGCTTTGTAACACACAGAAATATGGTTTAAATTTAAAGCCTGATCACAACAGAAGTTCAGAAAACAACTGAACTTCATCGCCAACATCCTCGACCCCGTCTCTTTAAAAAAAAAAACACACAACAAAAAAAACACATTCCTACTTGCATTCCTTTTTCTATTGAATGTTAATGTTATTCATTCTCTATACAACAGTTGGTTGGGAAAATGGCATTGACCATGGAATGTTGTTGTATCCTTCGGGGTTCTAAAGTGCTAATTGAGTTGACATGAAAATTCCACTGAACCTGGTTCTATTCACAGCAAGAGGTGTTGTTCCAATACAAGGTCACGGTGAATACAACCCTACGTTCTGTCATTGGGTTTTATTTAATATATATATATATATTAAACCTTTATTTAACTAGGCGAGTCAGTTAAGAATAAATTCCTTATTTTACAATGGACGGGCCCTCCCCAGGCCCAAACCCTCCCTTAACCCGGACGACGCCGTGACAATTGTCGAGCCGCACCATTGGGACTCTCGATCACGGCCGGGTTGTGATACAGCCCGAGAAACCGAACCAGGGTGCCTGTAGTGACGGCCACGAGCACTGAGATGCAGTGCCTTAGACCACAGCGCCACTGAGATCTGTTTATATTCGTAACAAGACAAATGGGATGAAGGCTGTTTTCTTGAGGAATAGCATGTAGGTAGTTCTAATGTACAGATCCACTCTATATCGGGTCGGCAGGTAGTCTAGTGGTTAGAGCGTTGGACTAGTAACCCAAAGGTTGCTAGATCAAATCCCAGAGCTGACAAGGTAAGAAAAGATCTGTCGTTCTGCCCCTGAACAGGCAGTTAACCTACAAGGCTCTGTCGTTAACCCACTAGGCTCTGTCGTTAACCCACTAGGCTCTGTCGTTAACCCACTAGGCTCTGTCGTTAACCCACTAGGCTCTGTCGTTAACCCACTAGGCTCTGTCGTTAACCCACGAGGCTCTGTCGTTAACCCACTAGGCTCTGTCGTTAACCCACTAGGCTCTGTCGTTAACCCACTAGGCTCTGTCGTTAACCCACTAGGCTCTGTCGTTAACCCACTAGGCTCTGTCGTTAACCCACTAGGCTCTGTCGTTAACCCACTAGGCTCTGTCGTTAACCCACTAGGCTCTGTCGTTAACCCACGAGGCTCTGTCGTTAACCCACTAGGCTCTGTCGTTAACCCACTAGGCTCTGTCGTTAACCCACTAGGCTCTGTCGTTAACCCACGAGGCTCTGTCGTTAACCCACTAGGCTCTGTCGTTAACCCACTAGGCTCTGTCGTTAACCCACTAGGCTCTGTCGTTAACCCACTAGGCTCTGTCGTTAACCCACTAGGCTCTGTCGTTAACCCACTAGGCTCTGTCGTTAACCCACTAGGCTCTGTCGTTAACCCACTAGGCTCTGTCGTTAACCCACTAGGCTGTCGTTGTAAATAAGAGTTTGTTCTTTAACTGACTTGCCTAGTTAAATGAAGGTAAAAACTGTGGAATGGGGCTACAACCAGTACGTTTACATTAATATCTAGACATTTAACTGATGTAGGCAGATTATACATTAGTCACGTAAACTCCTTCCTCTGCTTATCTTAAATCGGTATCAGGTCAAAATCAGAAGTAAACATTCGCTGTTTAAAACACCTGGTTTTCTGAGCAACCTTTTGAATTGTTAGGATGTAAACACCTGGTTTTCTGAGCAACGTTTCCAATTGTTAGGATGTAAACATCTTAAAATCAGGGCTCCAGCACATGGTAGCACCAGAACATGGTAGCTCCAGAACATGGTAGCTCCAGCACATGGTAGCTCCAGCACATGGTAGCACCAGAACATGGTAGCACCAGAACATGGTAGCTCCAGCACATGGTAGCTCCAGCACATGGTAGCTCCAGAACATGGTAGCTCCAGCACATGGTAGCTCCAGAACATGGTAGCACCAGAACATGGTAGCTCCAGAACATGGTAGCACCAGCACATGGTAGCACCAGCACATGGTAGCAGCAGCACATGGTAGCTCCAGCACATGGTAGCTCCAGCACATGGTAGCTCCAGAACATGGTAGCTCCAGAACATGGTAGCTCCAGCACATGTTAGCTCCAGAACATGGTAGCTCCAGCACATGATAGCACCAGTACATGGTAGCACCAGCACATGGTAGCAGCAGAACATGGTAGCTCCAGCACATGGTAGCACCAGAACATGGTAGCACCAGCACATGGTAGCTCCAGAACATGGTAGTACCAGAACATGGTAGCTCCAGAACATGGTAGCACCAGAACATGGTAGCTCCAGCACATGGTAGCACCAGCACATGGTAGCACCAGCACATGGTAGCTCCAGCACATGGTAGCTCCAGAACATGGTAGCTCCAGCACATGGTAGCTCCAGAACATGGTAGCTCCAGAAAATGGTAGCACCAGAACATGGTAGCTCCAGAACATGGTAGCTCCAGAACATGGTAGCTCCAGCACATGGTAGCACCAGAACATGGTAGCACCAGCACATGGTAGCACCAGCACATGGTAGCTCCAGAACATGGTAGTACCAGAACATGGTAGCTCCAGCACATGGTAGCACCAGAACATGGTAGCACCAGCACATGGTAGCAGCAGCACATGGTAGCTCCAGAACATGGTAGCTCCAGCACATGGTAGCTCCAGAACATGGTAGCACCAGAACATGGTAGCAACAGAACATGGTAGCTCCAGAACATGGTAGCACCAGAACATGGTAGCTCCAGAACATGGTAGCTCCAGAACATGGTAGCTCCAGAACATGGTAGCTCCAGAACATGGTAGCACCAGCCGAGTGAGCCTCTCTCTTTAGTACCAGTGAAGTGAGTTCATAAACAACTGAAAAGTATTCATCTTTAAGAAGTAGTTTTCACATACAACAAAAAATAAAATAAATAAACATGGTCGCTGTGGTACAATGTCTATTTTGATTGGTCGACGTGATGTATTTATCATAGTCCAATCAGATTGTGTCCATGTAACACAGGATTATCAGGGAAATGGTTATTCTTGCAAACCATTGTAAACGTCTCTTAATACAACAATTATATTCATCTGACTATCCACAGTAATGGTATTATGGTATGTAACCCTACTCACTGTGGTATATCTCCATCTGACTATCCACAGTAATGGTATTATGGTATGTAACCCTACTCACTGTGGTGTATCTCCATCTATCCACAGTAATGGTATTATGGTATGTAACCCTACTCACTGTGGTGTATCTCCATCTATCCACAGTAATGGTATTATGGTATGTAACCCTACTCACTGTGGTATATCTCCATCTGACTATCCACAGTAATGGTATTATGGTATGTAACCCTACTCACTGTGGTGTATCTCCATCTGACTATCCACAGTAATGGTATTATGGTGTGTAACCCTACTCACTGTGGTGTATCTCCATCTATCCACAGTAATGGTATTATGGTCTGTAACCCTACTCACTGTGGTATATCTCCATCTGACTATCCACAGTAATGGTATTATGGTGTGTAACCCTACTCACTGTGGTATATCTCCATCTGACTATCCACAGTAATGGTATTATGGTCTGTAACCCTACTCACTGTGGTGTATCTCCATCTATCCACAGTAATGGTATTATGGTCTGTAACCCTACTCACTGTGGTATATCTCCATCTATCCACAGTAATGGTATTATGGTCTGTAACCCTACTCACTGTGGTGTGTCTCCATCTATCCACAGTAATGGTATTATGGTGTGTAACCCTACTCACTGTGGTGTGTCTCCATCTATCCACAGTAATGGTATTATGGTCTGTAACCCTACTCACTGTGGTGTATCTCCATCTGACTATCCACAGTAATGGTATTATGGTATGTAACCCTACTCACTGTGGTGTATCTCCATCTATCCACAGTAATGGTATTATGGTCTGTAACCCTACTCACTGTGGTATATCTCCATCTGACTATCCACAGTAATGGTATTATGGTGTGTAACCCTACTCACTGTGGTATATCTCCATCTGACTATCCACAGTAATGGTATTATGGTATGTAACCCTACTCACTGTGGTGTATCTCCATCTATCCACAGTAATGGTATTATGGTGTGTAACCCTACTCACTGTGGTGTATCTCCATCTATCCACAGTAATGGTATTATGGTATGTAACCCTACTCACTGTGGTGTATCTCCATCTATCCACAGTAATGGTATTATGGTCTGTAACCCTACTCACTGTGGTATATCTCCATCTGACTATCCACAGTAATGGTATTATGGTCTGTAACCCTACTCACTGTGGTGTATCTCCATCTATCCACAGTAATGGTATTATGGTATGTAACCCTACTCACTGTGGTGTATCTCCATCTATCCACAGTAATGGTATTATGGTCTGTAACCCTACTCACTGTGGTATATCTCCATCTGACTATCCACAGTAATGGTATTATGGTCTGTAACCCTACTCACTGTGGTGTGTCTCCATCTATCCACAGTAATGGTATTATGGTCTGTAACCCTACTCACTGTGGTGTATCTCCATCTGACTATCCACAGTAATGGTATTATGGTCTGTAACCCTACTCACTGTGGTGTATCTCCATCTATCCACAGTAATGGTATTATGGTGTGTAACCCTACTCACTGTGGTGTATCTCCATCTGACTATCCACAGTAATGGTATTATGGTCTGTAACCCTACTCACTGTGGTATATCTCCATCTGACTATCCACAGTAATGGTATTATGGTCTGTAACCCTACTCACTGTGGTATATCTCCATCTGACTATCCACAGTAATGGTATTATGGTCTGTAACCCTACTCACTGTGGTGTATCTCCATCTATCCACAGTAATGGTATTATGGTATGTAACCCTACTCACTGTGGTGTATCTCCATCTATCCACAGTAATGGTATTATGGTATGTAACCCTACTCACTGTGGTGTATCTCCATCTATCCACAGTAATGGTATTATGGTGTGTAACCCTACTCACTGTGGTATGTCTCCATCTGACTATCCACAGTAATGGTATTATGGTATGTAACCCTACTCACTGTGGTATATCTCCATCTGACTATCCACAGTAATGGTATTATGGTCTGTAACCCTACTCACTGTGGTATATCTCCATCTGACTATCCACAGTAATGGTATTATGGTGTGTAACCCTACTCACTGTGGTGTGTCTCCATCTATCCACAGTAATGGTATTATGGTATGTAACCCTACTCACTGTGGTGTGTCTCCATCTATCCACAGTAATGGTATTATGGTATGTAACCCTACTCACTGTGGTGTGTCTCCATCTATCCACAGTAATGGTATTATGGTCTGTAACCCTACTCACTGTGGTGTATCTCCATCTGACTATCCACAGTAATGGTATTATGGTCTGTAACCCTACTCACTGTGGTGTGTCTCCATCTGACTATCCACAGTAATGGTATTATGGTCTGTAACCCTACTCACTGTGGTGTGTCTCCATCTGACTATCCACAGTAATGGTATTATGGTCTGTAACCCTACTCACTGTGGTGTATCTCCATCTATCCACAGTAATGGTATTATGGTATGTAACCCTACTCACTGTGGTGTGTCTCCATCTGACTATCCACAGTAATGGTATTATGGTCTGTAACCCTACTCACTGTGGTGTATCTCCATCTGACTATCCACAGTAATGGTATTATGGTCTGTAACCCTACTCACTGTGGTGTATCTCCATCTGACTATCCACAGTAATGGTATTATGGTATGTAACCCTACTCACTGTGGTGTATCTCCATCTATCCACAGTAATGGTATTATGGTCTGTAACCCTACTCACTGTGGTGTATCTCCATCTGACTATCCACAGTAATGGTATTATGGTGTGTAACCCTACTCACTGTGGTGTATCTCCATCTATCCACAGTAATGGTATTATGGTATGTAACCCTACTCACTGTGGTATATCTCCATCTGACTATCCACAGTAATGGTATTATGGTCTGTAACCCTACTCACTGTGGTATATCTCCATCTGACTATCCACAGTAATGGTATTATGGTATGTAACCCTACTCACTGTGGTATATCTCCATCTGACTATCCACAGTAATGGTATTATGGTATGTAACCCTACTCACTGTGGTGTATCTCCATCTATCCACAGTAATGGTATTATGGTCTGTAACCCTACTCACTGTGGTGTATCTCCATCTGACTATCCACAGTAATGGTATTATGGTCTGTAACCCTACTCACTGTGGTGTATCTCCATCTGACTATCCACAGTAATGGTATTATGGTCTGTAACCCTACTCACTGTGGTGTGTCTCCATCTATCCACAGTAATGGTATTATGGTATGTAACCCTACTCACTGTGGTGTATCTCCATCTGACTATCCACAGTAATGGTATTATGGTATGTAACCCTACTCACTGTGGTGTATCTCCATCTGACTATCCACAGTAATGGTATTATGGTCTGTAACCCTACTCACTGTGGTGTATCTCCATCTGACTATCCACAGTAATGGTATTATGGTCTGTAACCCTACTCACTGTGGTGTGTCTCCATCTGACTATCCACAGTAATGGTATTATGGTATGTAACCCTACTCACTGTGGTATATCTCCATCTATCCACAGTAATGGTATTATGGTATGTAACCCTACTCACTGTGGTATATCTCCATCTGACTATCCACAGTAATGGTATTATGGTCTGTAACCCTACTCACTGTGGTGTATCTCCATCTGACTATCCACAGTAATGGTATTATGGTCTGTAACCCTACTCACTGTGGTGTGTCTCCATCTATCCACAGTAATGGTATTATGGTGTGTAACCCTACTCACTGTGGTGTGTCTCCATCTATCCACAGTAATGGTATTATGGTCTGTAACCCTACTCACTGTGGTATATCTCCATCTGACTATCCACAGTAATGGTATTATGGTATGTAACTGTACTCACTGTGGTGTATCTCCATCTATCCACAGTAATGGTATTATGGTGTGTAACCCTACTCACTGTGGTATATCTCCATCTGACTATCCACAGTAATGGTATTATGGTATGTAACCTGTGGTGTATCTCCATCTGGTAATGGTATTATGGTCTGTAACCCTACTCACTGTGGTATATCTCCATCTGACTATCCACAGTAATGGTATTATGGTCTGTAACCCTACTCACTGTGGTGTATCTCCATCTGACTATCCACAGTAATGGTATTATGGTATGTAACCCTACTCACTGTGGTGTATCTCCATCTATCCACAGTAATGGTATTATGGTATGTAACCCTACTCACTGTGGTGTGTCTCCATCTGACTATCCACAGTAATGGTATTATGGTATGTAACCCTACTCACTGTGGTGTATCTCCATCTATCCACAGTAATGGTATTATGGTCTGTAACCCTACTCACTGTGGTGTATCTCCATCTATCCACAGTAATGGTATTATGGTATGTAACCCTACTCACTGTGGTGTGTCTCCATCTATCCACAGTAATGGTATTATGGTATGTAACCCTACTCACTGTGGTGTATCTCCATCTATCCACAGTAATGGTATTATGGTATGTAACCCTACTCACTGTGGTGTATCTCCATCCTATCCACAGTAATGGTATTATGGTATGTAACCCTACTCACTGTGGTGTATCTCCATCTATCCACAGTAATGGTATTATGGTATGTAACCCTACTCACTGTGGTGTATCTCCATGTGTCTATCCACAGTAATGGTATTATGGTGTGTAACCCTACTCACTGTGGTGTATCTCCATCTATCCACAGTAATGGTATTATGGTATGTAACCCTACTCACTGTGGTGTATCTCCATCTATCCACAGTAATGGTATTATGGTATGTAACCCTACTCACTGTGGTGTATCTCCATCTGACTATCCACAGTAATGGTATTATGGTATGTAACCCTACTCACTGTGGTATATCTCCATCTGACTATCCACAGTAATGGTATTATGGTATGTAACCCTACTCACTGTGGTGTATCTCCATCTATCCACAGTAATGGTATTATGGTCTGTAACCCTACTCACTGTGGTATATCTCCATCTGACTATCCACAGTAATGGTATTATGGTCTGTAACCCTACTCACTGTGGTGTGTCTCCATCTGACTATCCACAGTAATGGTATTATGGTGTGTAACCCTACTCACTGTGGTGTATCTCCATCTATCCACAGTAATGGTATTATGGTCTGTAACCCTACTCACTGTGGTGTGTCTCCATCTATCCACAGTAATGGTATTATGGTCTGTAACCCTACTCACTGTGGTGTATCTCCATCTGACTATCCACAGTAATGGTATTATGGTATGTAACCCTACTCACTGTGGTATATCTCCATCTGACTATCCACAGTAATGGTATTATGGTATGTAACCCTACTCACTGTGGTGTATCTCCATCTATCCACAGTAATGGTATTATGGTCTGTAACCCTACTCACTGTGGTGTATCTCCATCTATCCACAGTAATGGTATTATGGTATGTAACCCTACTCACTGTGGTGTATCTCCATCTATCCACAGTAATGGTATTATGGTATGTAACCCTACTCACTGTGGTGTATCTCCATCTGACTATCCACAGTAATGGTATTATGGTATGTAACCCTACTCACTGTGGTGTATCTCCATCTATCCACAGTAATGGTATTATGGTCTGTAACCCTACTCACTGTGGTATATCTCCATCTGACTATCCACAGTAATGGTATTATGGTATGTAACCCTACTCACTGTGGTATATCTCCATCTGACTATCCACAGTAATGGTATTATGGTCTGTAACCCTACTCACTGTGGTGTGTCTCCATCTATCCACAGTAATGGTATTATGGTCTGTAACCCTACTCACTGTGGTGTGTCTCCATCTGACTATCCACAGTAATGGTATTATGGTCTGTAACCCTACTCACTGTGGTGTATCTCCATCTATCCACAGTAATGGTATTATGGTCTGTAACCCTACTCACTGTGGTGTATCTCCATCTATCCACAGTAATGGTATTATGGTCTGTAACCCTACTCACTGTGGTGTATCTCCATCTGACTATCCACAGTAATGGTATTATGGTATGTAACCCTACTCACTGTGGTGTATCTCCATCTATCCACAGTAATGGTATTATGGTCTGTAACCCTACTCACTGTGGTATATCTCCATCTGACTATCCACAGTAATGGTATTATGGTGTGTAACCCTACTCACTGTGGTGTATCTCCATCTATCCACAGTAATGGTATTATGGTCTGTAACCCTACTCACTGTGGTGTATCTCCATCTGACTATCCACAGTAATGGTATTATGGTATGTAACCCTACTCACTGTGGTGTATCTCCATCTATCCACAGTAATGGTATTATGGTCTGTAACCCTACTCACTGTGGTGTATCTCCATCTGACTATCCACAGTAATGGTATTATGGTATGTAACCCTACTCACTGTGGTGTATCTCCATCTATCCACAGTAATGGTATTATGGTCTGTAACCCTACTCACTGTGGTATATCTCCATCTATCCACAGTAATGGTATTATGGTATGTAACCCTACTCACTGTGGTGTATCTCCATCTGACTATCCACAGTAATGGTATTATGGTCTGTAACCCTACTCACTGTGGTATATCTCCATCTGACTATCCACAGTAATGGTATTATGGTATGTAACCTACTCACTGTGGTGTGTCTCCATCTATCCACAGTAATGGTATTATGGTCTGTAACCCTACTCACTGTGGTATATCTCCATCTGACTATCCACAGTAATGGTATTATGGTATGTAACCCTACTCACTGTGGTGTGTCTCCATCTATCCACAGTAATGGTATTATGGTGTGTAACCCTACTCACTGTGGTGTGTCTCCATCTATCCACAGTAATGGTATTATGGTGTGTAACCCTACTCACTGTGGTATATCTCCATCTGACTATCCACAGTAATGGTATTATGGTCTGTAACCCTACTCACTGTGGTATATCTCCATCTGACTATCCACAGTAATGGTATTATGGTATGTAACCCTACTCACTGTGGTATATCTCCATCTATCCACAGTAATGGTATTATGGTATGTAACCCTACTCACTGTGGTGTATCTCCATCTGACTATCCACAGTAATGGTATTATGGTCTGTAACCCTACTCACTGTGGTATATCTCCATCTGACTATCCACAGTAATGGTATTATGGTCTGTAACCCTACTCACTGTGGTGTATCTCCATCTGACTATCCACAGTAATGGTATTATGGTCTGTAACCCTACTCACTGTGGTGTATCTCCATCTGACTATCCACAGTAATGGTATTATGGTCTGTAACCCTACTCACTGTGGTGTATCTCCATCTGACTATCCACAGTAATGGTATTATGGTCTGTAACCCTACTCACTGTGGTGTGTCTCCATCTATCCACAGTAATGGTATTATGGTATGTAACCCTACTCACTGTGGTATATCTCCATCTGACTATCCACAGTAATGGTATTATGGTCTGTAACCCTACTCACTGTGGTATATCTCCATCTGACTATCCACAGTAATGGTATTATGGTCTGTAACCCTACTCACTGTGGTATATCTCCATCTGACTATCCACAGTAATGGTATTATGGTATGTAACCCTACTCACTGTGGTGTGTCTCCATCTATCCACAGTAATGGTATTATGGTATGTAACCCTACTCACTGTGGTATATCTCCATCTGACTATCCACAGTAATGGTATTATGGTCTGTAACCCTACTCACTGTGGTATATCTCCATCTATCCACAGTAATGGTATTATGGTCTGTAACCCTACTCACTGTGGTATATCTCCATCTGACTATCCACAGTAATGGTATTATGGTCTGTAACCCTACTCACTGTGGTGTGTCTCCATCTATCCACAGTAATGGTATTATGGTGTGTAACCCTACTCACTGTGGTGTATCTCCATCTGACTATCCACAGTAATGGTATTATGGTATGTAACCCTACTCACTGTGGTGTATCTCCATCTGACTATCCACAGTAATGGTATTATGGTCTGTAACCCTACTCACTGTGGTGTGTCTCCATCTATCCACAGTAATGGTATTATGGTCTGTAACCCTACTCACTGTGGTGTATCTCCATCTATCCACAGTAATGGTATTATGTATGTCACTGTGTAACCCTACTCACTGTGGTGTATCTCCATCTGACTATCCACAGTAATGGTATTATGGTCTGTAACCCTACTCACTGTGGTATATCTCCATCTGACTATCCACAGTAATGGTATTATGGTATGTAACCCTACTCACTGTGGTATATCTCCATCTATCCACAGTAATGGTATTATGGTATGTAACCCTACTCACTGTGGTGTATCTCCATCTGACTATCCACAGTAATGGTATTATGGTCTGTAACCCTACTCACTGTGGTATATCTCCATCTGACTATCCACAGTAATGGTATTATGGTATGTAACCCTACTCACTGTGGTATATCTCCATCTGACTATCCACAGTAATGGTATTATGGTCTGTAACCCTACTCACTGTGGTGTATCTCCATCTGACTATCCACAGTAATGGTCCATCTGTGGTGTGACTATCCACAGTAATGGTATTATGGTCTGTAACCCTACTCACTGTGGTGTGTCTCCATCTATCCACAGTAATGGTATTATGGTGTGTAACCCTACTCACTGTGGTGTGTCTCCATCTATCCACAGTAATGGTATTATGGTCTGTAACCCTACTCACTGTGGTATATCTCCATCTGACTATCCACAGTAATGGTATTATGGTATGTAACTGTACTCACTGTGGTGTA
>NW_026288200.1:0-16770 GCF_023373465.1 Oncorhynchus keta
GCGGCAGGCGGACACTGGAACAGATTTCCAGGCGTCAGGCAGACACTGGAACAGATTTCCAGGCGGCAGGCAGACGTCGGAACAGATTTCCAGCCGGCAGGCAGACACTGGAACAGATTTCCAGCCGGCAGGCAGATGCCGGAACAGATTTCCAGGCGTCAGGCAGACACTGGAACAGATTTCCAGGCGTCAGGCAGACACTGGAACAGATTTCCAGGCGGCAGGCAGACACTGGAACAGATTTCCAGGCGTCAGGCAGACACTGGAACAGATTTCCAGGCGTCAGGCAGACACTGGAACAGATTTCCAGGCGTCAGGCAGACACTGGAACAGATTTCCAGGCGGCAGGCAGACGCCGGAACAGATTTCCAGCCGGCAGGCAGACACTGGAACAGATTTCCAGCCGGCAGGCAGACACCGGAACAGATTTCCAGGCGTCAGGCAGACACTGGAACAGATTTCCAGCCGGCAGGCAGACACTGGAACAGATTTCCAGGCGGCAGGCAGACACTGGAACAGATTTCCAGGCGTCAGGCAGACACTGGAACAGATTTCCAGGCAGACACTGGAACAGATTTCCAGGCGTCAGGCAGACACTGGAACAGATTTCCAGGCAGACACTGGAACAGATTTCCAGCCGGCAGGCAGACGCCGGAACAGATTTCCAGGCGTCAGGCAGACACTGGAACAGATTTCCAGGCGTCAGGCAGACACTGGAACAGATTTCCAGGCGTCAGGCCGACACTGGAACAGATTTCCAGGCTTCAGGCAGACACTGGAACAGATTTCCAGGCGTCAGGCAGACACTGGAACAGATTTCCAGGCGGCAGGCAGACACTGGAACAGATTTCCAGGCGTCAGGCAGACACTGGAACAGATTTCCAGGCAGACACTGGAACAGATTTCCAGGCGTCAGGCAGACACTGGAACAGATTTCCAGGCGTCAGGCAGACACTGGAACAGATTTCCAGGCAGACACTGGAACAGATTTCCAGGCGTCAGGCAGACACTGGAACAGATTGCTCTGGCAGGCAGACACTGCAAATAGATTTTCCAGGCGTCAGGCAGACACCAGAACAGATTTTGGCATCAGGCACACTGGAACAGATTTCCAAGGCCAGACACTGGAACAGATTTCCAGGCTTGCAGGCAGACACTGGAACAGATTTCAGGCGTCAGGCAGACACTGGAACAGATTTCAGGCGTGCAGGCATCACTGGAACAGATTTCCAGGCGTCAGCAACACACTGGAACAGCTTCCAGGCGGCAGGCAGAGGCCGGAACAGATTTGGCCGGTAGGCAGACACTGAACAGATTTCCAGCCGGCAGGCAGATGCCGGAACAGATTTCAGGCGTCAGGCATCACTGAACATTTCCAGGCGTCAGGCAGACACTAACAGATTTCAGGCGGCAAGGCAGACACTGGAACAGCATTTCTCCAGGCGTCAGGCAGACACTGGAACAGATTTCCAGGCGTCAGGCAGACACTGGAACAGATTTCCAGGCGTCAGGCAGACACTGGAACAGATTTCAGGCGTCAGGCAGACACTGGAACAGATTTCCAGGCGTCAGGCCGACACTGGAACAGATTTCAGGCTTCAGGCAGACACTGGAACAGATTTCCAGGCAGACACTGGAACAGATTTCCAGGCGTCAGGCAGACACTGGAACAGATTTCCAGAGCGGCGTGGCAGACACTGGAACAGATTTCCAGGCGTCAGGCACTGGAACAGATTTCCAGGCAGACACTGGAACAGATTTCCAGGCTGCCACTGGAACAGATTTCCAGGCGTCAGGCAGACACTGGAACAGATTTCCCAGGCAGACACTGGAACAGATTTCCAGGCGTCAGGCAGACACTGGAACAGATTTCCAGGCGTCAGGCAGACACTGGAACAGATTTCCAGGCAGACACTGGAACAGATTTCAGGCGTCAGGCAGACGCCGGAACAGATTTCAGGCTTCAGGCAGACACTGGAACAGATTTTCAGGCAGACACTGGAACAGATTTCCAGGCGTCAGGCAGACACTGGAACAGATTTACAGCCGGCAGGCAGACACTGGAACAGATTTCCAGCCGGCAGGCAGACACTGGAACAGATTTCCAGAGCGTCAGGCAGACACTGGAACAGATTTCCAGGCAGACACTGGAACAGATTTCCAGGCGTCAGGCAGACACTGGAACAGATTTCCAGGCAGACACTGGAACAGATTTCCAGGCGTCAGGCAGACACTGGAACAGATTTCCAGGCGGCAGGCAGACACTGGAACAGATTTCAGGCGTCAGGCAGACACTGGAACAGATTTCCAGGGGTCAGGCAGACACTGGAACAGATTTCCAGGCGTCAGGCAGACACTGGAACAGATTTCAGGCGTCAGGCAGACACTGGAACAGATTTCCAGGCGGCGGCGAACACTGGAACAGATTTCCAGGGCGTCAGGCAGACACTGGAACAGATTTCCAGGCTTCCAGGCAGACACTGGAACAGATTTCCAGGCAGCACTGGAACAGATTTCCAGGCGTCAGGCAGACACTGGAACAGATTTCAGGCGGCGAGGCAGACACTGGAACAGATTTCCAGGCGTCAGGCAGACACTGGAACAGATTTCCAGGCAGACACTGGAACAGATTTCCAGGCGTCAGGCAGACACTGGAACAGATTTCCAGGCGTCAGGCAGACACTGGAACAGATTTCAGGCTTCAGGCAGACTGGAACAGATTTCCAGGCAGACACTGGAACAGATTTCCAGGCGTCAGGCAGACACTGGAACAGATTTCCAGGCGTCAGGCAGACACTGGAACAGATTTCCAGGCGTCAGGCAGACACTGGAACAGATTTCCAGGCAGACACTGGAACAGATTTCCAGGCGTCAGGCAGACACTGGAACAGATTTCCAGGCGTCAGGCAGACACTGGAACAGATTTCAGGGCAGACAGACACTGGAACAGATTTCCAGGCGTCAGGCAGACACTGGAACAGATTTCCAGGCGTCAGGCAGACACTGGAACAGATTTCCAGGCGTCAGGCAGACACTGGAACAGATTTCCAGCCGGCAGGCAGACACTGGAACAGATTTCAGAGGCGGCAGGCAGACACTGGAACAGAACAGGCAGACACTAACAGATTTCCAGGCGTCAGGCAGACACTGGAACAGATTTCCAGGCAGACACTGGAACAGATTTCCAGCCGGCAGGCAGACACTGGAACAGATTTCCAGGCGGCAGGCAGACACTGGAACAGACAGGCGTCAGGCAGACACTGGAACAGATTTCCCAGGCAGACACTGGAACAGATTTCCAGGCGTCAGGCAGACACTGGAACAGATTTCCAGGCAGACACTGGAACAGATTTCCAGACGTCAGGCAGACACTGGAACAGATTTCCAGGCGTCAGGCAGACACTGGAACAGATTTCCAGCCGGCAGAGCACTGGAACAGATTTCCAGGCGTCAGGCAGACACTGGAACAGATTTCCAGGCGTCAGGCAGACACTGGAACAGATTTCCAGGCGTCAGGCCGACACTGGAACAGATTTCCAGGCTTCAGGCAGACACTGGAACAGATTTCCAGGCAGACACTGGAACAGATTTCAAGGCGTCAGGCAGACACTGGAACAGATTTCCAGGCGGCAGGCAGACACTGGAACAGATTTCCAGGCGTCAGCAGACACTGGAACAGATTTCCAGGCAGACACTGGAACAGATTTCCAGGCGTCAGGCAGACACTGGAACAGATTTCCAGGCGTCAGGCAGACACTGGAACAGATTTCCAGGCAGACACTGGAACAGATTTCCAGGCGTCAGGCAGACACTGGAACAGATTTCCAGGCGTCAGGCAGACACTGGAACAGATTTCCAGGCAGACACTGGAACAGATTTCCAGGCGTCAGGCAGACGCCGGAACAGATTTCAGGCGGCAGCGAACACTGGAACAGATTTCCAGGCGTCAGGCAGACGCTGGAACAGATTTCCAGCCGGCAGGCAGACACTGGAACAGATTTCCAGCCGGCAGGCAGACACTGGAACAGATTTCCAGGCGTCAGGCAGACACTGGAACAGATTTCAGGCGTCAGGCATTTACATTTACATTTAAGTCATTTAGCAGACGCTCTTATCCAGAGCGACTTACAAATTGGTGCATACACCTTATGACAACCAGTGGAACAGCCACTTGCATCTAAATCTTGTTGGGAAAGGGGGGTGAGAAGGATTACTTAATTTACTTACCCTATCCTAGGTATTCCTTGAAGAGGTGGGGTTTCAGGTGTCTCCGGAAGGTGGTGATTGACTCCGCTGTCCTGGCGTCGTGAGGGGAGTTTGTTCCACCATTGGGGGCCAGAGCAGCGAACAGTTTTGACTGGGCTGGCGGGAACTGTACTTCCTCAGTGGTAGGGAGGCGAGCAGGCCCAGAGGTGGATGAACGAGTGCCCTTGTTTTGGGTGTAGGGCCTGATCAGAGCCTGGAGGTACTGAGGTGCCGTTCCCCTCACAGCTCCGTAGGCGAGCACCATGGTCTTGTAGCGGATGCGAAGCTTCAACTGGAAGCCAGTGGAGAGAGCGAGGAGCGACGTGAGAGAACTTAGGAAGGTTGAACACCAGACGGGCTGCGCGTTCTGGATGAGTTGTAGGGGTTTAATGGCACAGGGCAGGAGCCCAGCCAACAGCGAAGTTGCAGTAATCAAGACGGGAGATGACAAGTGCCTGGATTAGGACCTGCCGCTTCCTGTGTGAGGCAGGGTCGTACTCTGCGGATGTTGTAGAGCATGAACCTACAGGAACGGGACACCGCCTTGATGTTAGTTGAGAACGTCAAGTGTTGTCCAGGATCACGCCCAAGGTTCTTAGCGCTCTGGGGAGAGGACACAATGGAGTTGTCAACCGTGATGGCGAGATCATGGAACAGGCAGTCCTTTCCCCGGGAGGAAGAGGAGCTCCCGTCTTGCTGAGGTTCAGCTTGAGGTGGTGATCCGTCATCCACACTGATATGTCTGCCAGACATGCAGAGATGCGACCCGCCACCTGGTCATCAGAAGGGGGAAAGGAGAAGGTGTGTGTCGTCTGCATAGCAATGATAGGAGAGACCATGTGAGGTTATGACAGAGCCAAGTGACTTGTGTATAGCGAGAATAAGAGAGAGGGCCTAGAACAGAGCCTGGGGACACCAGTGGTGAGAGCGCGTGGTGAGGAGACACAGATTCTCGCCACGCCACCTGGCTGGAGCGACCTGTCAGGTAGTGACCTAACCAGCGTGGGCCCTTCTCGAGATGCCCAACTCGGAGAGGGTGGAGAGGGAGGATCTGATGGTTCACAGTATCGAGCAATGATAGGTCTAGAAGGATGAGAGCAGAGGAGAGAGAGTTGCTTTAGCAGTGCGGAGCGCCTCCGTGATACAGAGAAGAGCAGTCTCAGTTGAATGACTAGTCTGAAACCTGACTGATTTGGATCAAGAAGGTCATTCTGAGAGAGATAGCGGTAGAGCTGGCCAAGGACGGCACGCTCAAGAGTTTTGGAGAGGAAAGAGAAGGGATACTGGTCTGTAGTTGTTGACATCGGAGGGATCAGTGGGTTTTTCCAGAAGGTGCAACTCTCGCTCTCTTGAAGACGGAGGGACGTAGCCAGCGGTCAGATGAGTTGATGAGCGAGGTAATGTAAGGGAGAAGAGTCTCCGGGAAATGGTCTGGAGAAAGAGAGAGGGATAGGGTCATGGGCAGGTTGTTAGGCGGCCGGCCGTCACAAACCTTGAATTTCATCTGGAGAGAGAGGAGAAAGAGGTCAGAGCATAGGAGTAGGGCAGTGTGAGCAGAACCAGCGGTGTCGTTTGACTTAGCCAGCGAGGATCGGATATCATCTGACCTTCTTTTCAAAATGGTTGGCGAAAGTCATCTGCAGAGAGGAGGACCCAGGGGGAGGATTCAGGAGGGAGGAGAAGGTGGCAAAGAGCTTCCTAGGGTTAGAGGCAGATGCTTGGAATTTAGAATGGTAGAAAGTGGCTTTAGCAGCAGAGACAGAGGAGGAAAATGTAGAGAGGAGGGAGTGAAAGGATGCCAGGTCCGCAGGGAGGCGGAGTTTTCCTCCATTTCCGCTCGGCTGCCCGGAGCCCTGTTCTGTGAGCTCGCAATGAGTCGTCGAGCCACGGAGCGGGAGGGAGGACCGAGCCGGCCTGGAGGATAGGGGACATAGGGAGTCAAAGGATGCAGTAAGGGAGGAGAGGAGGGTTGAGGAGGCAGAATCAGGAGATAGGTTGGAGAAAGTTTGAGCAGAGGGAAGAGAAGATAAGGCAGACACTGGAACAGATTTCCAGCCGGCAGGCAGACACTGGAACAGATTTCCAGGCGGCAGGCAGACACTGGAACAGATTTCCAGGCGTCAGGCAGACACTGGAACAGATTTACAGCCGGCAGGCAGACACTGGAACAGATTTCCAGCGGCAGGCAGACACTGGAACAGATTTCCAGAAGTCAGGCAGACACTGAACAGATTTCCAGGCAGACACTGGAACAGATTTCCAGGCGTCAGGCAGACACTGGAACAGATTTCCAGGCAGACACTGGAACAGATTTCCAGGCGTCAGGCAGACACTGGAACAGATTTCCAGGCGGCAGGCAGACACTGGAACAGATTTCCAGGCGTCAGGCAGACACTGGAACAGATTTCCAGGCGTCAGGCAGACACTGGAACAGATTTCCAGGCGTCAGGCAGACACTGGAACAGATTTCCAGGCGTCAGGCAGACACTGGAACAGATTTCAGGCGGCAGGCAGACACTGGAACAGATTTCCAGGCGTCAGGCCGACACTGGAACAGATTTCCAGGCTTCAGGCAGACACTGGAACAGATTTCCAGGCAGACACTGGAACAGATTTCCAGGCGTCAGGCAGACACTGGAACAGATTTCAGGCGGCAGGCAGACACTGGAACAGATTTCCAGGCATCAGGCAGACACTGGAACAGATTTCCAGGCAGACACTGGAACAGATTTCCAGGCGTCAGGCAGACACTGGAACAGATTTCAGGCGTCAGGCAGACACTGGAACAGATTTCCAGGCATCAGGCAGACACTGGAACAGATTTCCAGGCATCAGGCAGACACTGGAACAGATTTCCAGGCGTCAGGCAGACACTGGAACAGATTTCCAGGCGGCAGACACTGGAACAGATTTCCAGGCATCAGGCAGACGCTGGAACAGATTTCCAGGCCGGCAGGCAGACACTGGAACAGATTTCCAGCCGGCAGGCAGACACTGGAACAGATTTCCAGGCGTCAGGCAGACACTGGAACAGATTTCCAGGCGTCAGGCAGACACTGGAACAGATTTCCAGGCGTCAGACAGACACTGGAACAGATTTCCAGGCGGCAGGCAGACACTGGAACAGATTTCAGGCGTCAGGCAGACACTGGAACAGATTTACAGCCGGCAGGCAGACACTGGAACAGATTTCCAGCCGGCAGGCAGACACTGGAACAGATTTCCAGGCGTCAGGCAGACACTGGAACAGATTTCCAGGCAGACACTGGAACAGATTTCCAGACACTGGAACGTCAGGCAGACACTGGAACAGATTTCCAGGCAGACACTGGAACAGATTTCCAGGCGTCAGGCAGACACTGGAACAGATTTCCAGGAGCAGACAGACACTGGAACAGATTTCCAGGCGTCAGGCAGACACTGGAACAGATTTGAGGCGTCAGGCAGACACTGGAACAGATTTCCAGGCGTCAGGCAGACACTGGAACAGATTTCCAGGCATCAGGCAGACACTGGAACAGATTTCCAGGCGGCAGGCAGACACTGGAACAGATTTCCAGGCATCAGGCAGACACTGGAACAGATTTCCAGGCATCAGGCAGACACTGGAACAGATTTCCAGGCGTCAGGCAGACACTGGAACAGATTTCCAGGCGGCAGGCAGACACTGGAACAGATTTCCACAGACACTGGAACAGATTTCCAGGCGGCAGGCAGACACTGGAACAGATTTCATCAGGCAGACACTGGAACAGATTTCCAGGCGTCAGGCAGACACTGGAACAGATTTCCAGCCGGCAGGCAGACACTGGAACAGATTTCCAGGCAGACACTGGAACAGATTTCCAGGCGGCAGGCAGACACTGGAACAGATTTCCAGGCGTCAGGCAGACACTGGAACAGATTTCCAGCCGGCAGGCAGACACTGGAACAGATTTCCAGACAGACACTGGAACAGATTTCAGGCGTCAGACAGACACTGGAACAGATTTCCAGGCGTCAGGCAGACACTGGAACAGATTTCCAGGCATCAGGCAGACACTGGAACAGATTTCCAGGCGTCAGGCAGACACTGGAACAGATTTCCAGGCATCAGGCAGACACTGGAACAGATTTCCAGGCGTCAGACAGACACTGGAACAGATTTCCAGGCATCAGGCAGACACTGGAACAGATTTCCAGAGGGCTTGCAGAGCCGCTTTGTAACGGACTGAAAAAAAAAAAAAAAAAAAGCCTGGAATGCAAAAGAACGTTATTCACCTGTTCCCATGCTTTAAAAAAAAAAAAAATGTTCGGTTCTGGAACAGTATAGATCACTTTCGCTCCCGATTCTGATTCCAACCCGTGGTGTGGACCCCCAGAAGAGTAGCTGCTGCTTCAGCAACATGGGGATCCTAATGGACTGCTAATGTGTGTTTCCTGCATGACATTACCAAGGTCAAGGTCAGACTTAATACCACACAGGAATCATGTTGAAAATATATTATTCATTAAGACTGAGGAGCCCAATTACACATACACGCACGCACCGATACACACAAACACTCACCAACATAAGCCTTCATGCACATACCAACACAGACAAGCATGCACGTACTAACACACAAACGTTCACATACTAACACACACAAACATGCAATCAGACAGACATTTACTTGTTTATTAAAACAGTGTTGTGAGTCCCTCAAGTCAACAACTCATATCAACTATTCTGTCCAAAATGGCTCTCTATTCCTTATTTATGAATAGAGGTGGGGCGGCAGGGTAGCCTAGTGGTTGGAGTGTTGGACTAGAGGATGAGAGGAGATGGGGGTGGGGAAGGAGAGGAGGTGGGGAAGGAGAGGAGAGGTGGGGAGGTGGGGAAGGAGGTGGGGAGAGGAGGTGGGGAAGGGAGAGGAGAGAGGAGGTGGGGAAGGAGAGGAGAGGAGGTGGGGAAGGAGAGGAGAGGAGGTGGGGAAGGAGAGGGAGAGGAGGTGGGGAAGGAGAGGAGGTGGGGAAGGAGAGGAGGTGGAGAGGGAGAGGAGGTATCAGACCCAGAATGTAGTAGCTACGTCTGTATCAGACAGGATGTAGTACCTACCCCTGTATCAGACAGGATGTAGTACCTACAACTGTATCAGACAGAATGTAGTACCTACGTCTGTATCACACAGGATGTAGTATCTACCCCTGTATCAGACAGAATGTATTATCTACCCCTGTATCAGACAGAATGTAGTATCTACCACAGTTTCAGACATAATTTAGTGCCACCCTCTGTATCAGACAGAATGTAGTACCTGCCCCTGTATCACAGAGATAGAAATAAGTACCTACGCCTGTATCAGACAGGATGTAGTACCTACCCCTGTATCAGACAGAATGTAGTACCTACCCCTGTATCAGACAGGATGTAGTACCTACCCCTGTATCAGACAGAATGTAGTATCTACCCCTGTATCAGACAGGATGTAGTACCTACCCCTGTATCAGACAGAATGTAGTACCTACCCCTGTATCACAGAGATAGAAATAAGTCCTACCCCTGTATCAGACAGAATGTAGTATCTACCCTGTTTCAGACATAATTTAGTACCTACCCCTGTATCAGACAGAATGTAGTACCTACCCCTGTATCACAGAGATATTAATAAGTACCTACCCCTGTATCAGACAGGATGTAGTACCTACCCCTGTATGAGACAGAATGTAGTACCTACCCCTGTATCAGACAGGATGTAGTACCTACCCTGTATGAGACAGAATGTAGTACCTACCCCTGTATCAGACAGGGGATGTAGTACCTCCCCAGTATCAGACAGAATGTAGTACCTACCCCTATATCAGACAGAATGTAGTATCTACCCTGTATCAGACAGAATGTAGTATCTACCCCTGTATCAGACAGAATGTAGTATCTACCCCTGTATCAGACAGAATTTAGTACCTACCCCTGTATCAGACATAATTTAGTGCCTACCCCTGTATCACAGAGACCGAAAGAAGTATCTACCCTGTACCAGACAGAATGTAGTACCTACCTCCCTGTATCACAGACACAGAGAGAAGTATCTACCCATGTACCATACAGAATGTAATATCTTTCCCTGTATCACAGAGACAGATTATGTAGGCTATTTTGTATGGTTTGGGAGACATACAGTTCATCATTGTTCAAGAAAACAGTGAAAGGGAAAGAAACTTACTAAGGGAGGCCACGACTAGCTACAATTACCCTACAATCACAGAGACAGAATAGATTCGATACTTGGTATTTGATTATAATTTGTTTGTTTGTTTGACATTTTTATTGCACTTTTAAGAGGAAGTAACACAAGCCTTGTACCCGCTATAAAATATGCTATACCGTGTTTGCGTACCAATGCCCTTTTGATATTATTTGATCAGGCTTTGGGACAGACGCAACATCTTCAACTACATGTCTGATAGACCCATATGAAGAATTGACACAGGATAACTTTTCCATTATGGAGCATTCATCTGGTTTATGATGGCCTCACATAATAAAGACTACATGAGTGATGCCAGCTGCTTGCTAGGGAATATCACTAAACTAACAGTTCATGGCAGTACTGTGCTGGACGGGAACGTACTTTACGCTCAAAACATCGATTGAGTAAATCTGTTGAATATATTACCATTGACCTCTATGTCCAGATTGGTGTCTGTACAGGGGCGAGGCGATATGTTCCTGGCTGTTTAGTTAAGATCTGAGATCCAGGTATTAATTCCTTTACATACTAATGCTATTATTTCAAACTATCTTAACTTGGTTATTGTGCAGGAGTCAATACCATCACTAGGATCATCAAGGCTACAAATGCCTTAGATACAGTGCATTCTGAAAGTTTTTCAGACCTCTTGACTTTTTCCACATGTTGATATGTTACAGCCTTATTCTAAAATTGATTGATTGATTTTTCTAATATATTACCAATGAAAAAACAGAAATATCACATTTACATGACTATTCAGACCCCTTTACTCAGTACTTTGTTGAAGCACTTTGCCAGCGATTACGGCCTCGAGTTTTATCACAAAACAGCTATTTTCAGGTCTCTCCAGAGATGTTAGATCGGGTTTAAGTACAGGCTCTGGCTGGGCCACTCAAGGACATTCAGAGACATGTCCCGAAGCCACTCCTGCTTTGCCTTGGCTGTGTGCTTCGGTTTGTTGTCCTGTTGGAAGGTAAAACCTTCGGCCCAGTCTGAGGTCCTGAGTGCTCTGGAGCAGGTTTTCATCAAGGATCTCTGTACTTGCTCTGTTCATCTTTCCTTTGATGCTGACTAGTCTCCCAGTACCTGCCGCTGAAAAACCTCCCCACAGCATGATGCTGCCATCACCATGCTTCGCTATAGGGATTTTGCCACGTTTCCTCCAGGCAACTCTTGGCATTCAGGCCAAAGAGTTTAATCTTGGATTCATAAGTCCAGAGAATCTTGTTTCTTATGGTCTGAGAGTCCTTAGGTGCCTTTTGGCAATAAAGGCCTGATTGGTGAAGTGCTACAGACATGGTTGTCCTGGAAGGTTCTCCCATCTCCACAGAGAAACTCTGGAGCTTTTTCAGAGTGACCATCGAGTTCTTAGTCACCTCCCTGACTAAGTTCCTTCTCCCGATTGTTCAGTTTGGCCGGGCGTCCAGCTCTAAGAAGAGTGTTGGTGGTTCCTGTAATGCTTCAGGTGTCGAGGTGTGTGGAGTCAAACGCAGGAGACAGTGAGTGCAAAGCTGTGCGTCTTTAATAGCACTAACGCACCACAGGGTGCTCACAATAGTAACGGCCCCAAACACAGGGAATGAGAATGTACAACGGAAAAGTCACGACCAGACACTAACACGTACCTCTACAACAGAGCCGAAGGTTACACTGAAATAATCCCGCACAACAACCAGGCGGGCCGGCTGTCTAATAAAAGACAAACTAATCATATATAAACAGGTGCTACCAATCAACATACAAGGAGGGAGAGGAAAGACAATCAGTGGCAGCTAATAGGCCGGTGACGACGACCGCCGAGCGCCACTCGTGACAGTACCCCCCCCCCTGACGCGCGGCTCCCGCAGCGTGCCGACACCGGCCTCGAGGTCGCCCCAGAGGACGAGGTGCAGGGCGATCCGGATGGAGGCGATGGAAATCCCTCAACATGGATGGATCCAAGATGTCCCCCACCGGTACCCAGCACCTCTCCTCCGGGCCGTACCCCTCCCAGTCCACGAGGTACTGCAGGCCCCTCACCCGGCGTCTTGAGTCCAGAATGGCCCGGATCGTGTACGCCGGGGACCCCTCGATGCCCAGAGGGGGGGGAGGGACCTCCAGCACCTCACTGTCCTGCAGGGGACCAGCTACCACCGGCCTGAGGAGAGACACATGAAACGAGGGGTTAATACGATAATAGGAAGGAGTTGTAATCGATAACACACCTCGTTTATCCTCCTCCAGGACTTTAAAGGGCCCTACACACTGCGGACCCAGCTTCCGGCAGGGCAAGCGGAGAGGTAGGTTTCGGGTCGAGAGCCAGACCCTGTCCCCCGGTACAAACACGGGGCCTCACTGCGGTGGCGGTCAGCACTCCTCTTCTGCCGTCCACTCGCTTGTTGTAGAGATTCCTGGACGGCCCTCCAGGTCTCCTCTTGGAGCGCTGTACCCATTCCTCCACCGCAGGAGCCTCGGTCTGGCTCGGATGCCATGGTGCCAGGACCGGCTGGTACCCCAGCACACACACTGAAAAGGGGACACGTTAGTAGAGGAGTGGCGTAGTGAGTTCTGAGCCATTTCAGCCCAGGGAATGTAGCGTGCCCACTCCCTGGCCGATCCTGGCATACGACCGCAGAAACCTACCCACCTCCTGGTTCACTCTCTCCACCTGCCCATTACTCTCGGGGGGTGATAACCGAGGTCAGGCTGACAGAGACCCCCAAGCGTTCCATGAACGCTCTCCATACCCGAGACGGAATTGGGGGCCCATCAGAAATGATATCCTCCGGCACCCGTAGTGCCGAAAGACATAAGAATAACGCTCCTCAGTCTGTAGGGCTGTAGGGATACCCCGGGCAACGGGAGGAGACGGCAGGACTTAGAGAACCAATCCACAATCACTAGAACCGTGGTGTTCCCGAGACGAAGGAAGATCGGTCAGGAAATCTATGGACAGATGTGACCATGGCCGCTGTGGAACGGGATGGGTTGTAACTTCCCTCTAGGAAGGTGCCTAGAGCCTTACTCTGAGCGCACACTGAACAGGAGGAGACATAACTCCTTAACGCCTTCGCCAAAGGGCCACCAATACCTCCTGAAGGCTCCCCACTGTCCTCAAGCCACCCCAGGGTGACCCGAGGAGGGCAGGGACATGAGCCCACCTGAATCAGCTTGTCCCGAACACTGCGGCAGGTACTCGCCCGCTGGACACTCGAGGAGGCGCGGGTTCAGCCCGCAACGCCGATCCGAGTCCACGCCCCATACCACTGGTGCTACCAGCTTTGAGGCGGGAAGGATGGAGCAGGTTCGGGACCCAGTATCCTACATGTCGTAAAGGCGGGACAGTAAGGCCAGCTTACGTTTCTGGGAGCCCGGTCTATAAGACAAAGTAAACCGGAAACCGGTGGAAGAATATGGCCCACCTTGCCTGACGGGTTAAGTCTCTAGCTGCCTCGAATATACCTGTGTCTGGTGGAAGGTCTAGACGAGAAAAGGGTGCTTAGCCCCTCAAGCCAGTGTCTCCACACCTTCAGAGCTCTAACCACCGCTAGCAACTCCCGGTCCCCCACATCATAGTTACGCTCCGCTGGGCTGAGCTTCCTTGAGAAGAAAGCGCAGGGGCGGAGTTTTGGCGGCGTACCCGAGCGCTGCGATAGCACGGCACCCACCCCAGCCTCGGACGCGTCCACCTCCACTATGAATGCTAGAGAGGGGTCCGGATGCGCCAACACGGGCGCATCAGTGAACAGAGCCTTCAACTTGTTGAACGCTCCGTTCGCCTCTGCTGACCACTGCAACCGCACCGGGCCCCCTTCAGCAGTGAGGTAATGGGAGCCGCTATCTGGCCAAAACCCCGGATAAAACCTCCGGTAGTAGTTGGCAAAACCCAAAACCGCTGCACCTCCTTTACCGTGGTTGGAGTCGGCCAATTACGCACGGCCCTAATGCGGTCACCTCCATCACTACCCCAGAGGTGGAAATGCGATATCCCAGAAAAGAGACGGCTCGTTTAGAGAACACGCATTTCTCAGCCTTGACGTATAGGTCATGCTCCAGCAGTCTACCAAGCAATTTTGTGCACCAGAGACATGCGCGGTGAGTGGCCGAGTGAGATCAGAATGTCATCGAGATAAACAACCACTTCCCTGCCCGCAAGACAGGTCCCTCAGGAGAGAACTCTGCCTACAAGCGATTGAACGGCTGAGCATTTTTAATCACATGTGTATGACAGGTACTCATAGTGGCCTGATGTGGCAAGTACTAAATGCGGTTTTCCACTGCCTTCCCTTCCTAATACTTACACTCAGACTACACGTCACTTGCGAGATCTAGCCAGGAAGAACTGGCGCCCTCGTGAATGATTCCACCGTAGTTGCTTGAGAGGTAGAGGGCAACTATACCCTACTGTGATGACGCGAGAATTTGGCAATCAATACACGGACGCAAACCTCCCTCCTTTTTCCCTCACAAAAAAAAACTCGAGGAGATGGGTGAAAATGGAGGGGCCGAATGTACCCCCTGTCTCAGCGACTCCGTGACATATGTCTCCATTGCCAACGTCTCCTGGGGACAGCGGGTACACGTGACTCTTGGGAAGCGCAGCGCCTACCTGAGATCTATCGCACAATCCCTTCCCGGTCGATAAGGTGGTAATTTAGTCGCTTTCACTTTACTGAAAGCGATTGCCAAATCGGCATACTCGGGGAATGCACACCGTGGAACCTGGTTCGAACCTCTGGTCTGAGAACCCCTTCCACAAAATTTTAGGATTGTGAGTCCAGCCAGGGAGTCCCCAGCACCACTAGAAACCAGGCGGATACGCTCCCTATAGACTGCGTCACCAAGGGCCGTAGTCTCCTACCATCCCTGACCCTAATGGCCGGCTATCTAGGGAGTGCACGGGGAAAGAATCTATCGGCGGACCCCTAACTTAAGGGCAGATCCATGTTCCCAGCTGCGCCTGAATCGACTAGCGCCCTATGCTGTAAAGAGGGAAAAAGTGAAGAAAAAAGGTTAAGACAAACATGGCCAACAGGGGTTCTGGGTGAGTTTGATGCAGACTCACCTGATGATCGAGAAGCGTTCCGCCTGCCATCTCTACTCCCAGACGGGACTTCAGCACCGATCAGACATGTCCTCTCCGACCACAGCTGGTGCAGGGAAGGCCCCTCCTCCGGTACTGGGCACAGCCCCTCCCAACTCCATCGGAATGGGAGCGGAGGGGCTGGGTGGTGGAACGCACAGGGCCCTTCCTCTGAACGCCGCGGGCAGCCAGCAGATTGTCCAGTCGAATGGACATGTCAATCAGCTGATCCAGTGACAGAGTGGTGTCCCAACACGCTAACTCCCGGCGGACGCCCCTCGGAGACTACACCTGTAGTGGTCCATAAGGCTCTGTCGTTCCACCCAGATCCGGCTGCCAAGGTCCAGAACTCCAGCGCAATCCTGGGCGCTCCTCTCCTGCCTGAGATGAAATAGTCGTTCTCCCACCGCCGGCCGTCTAGAGGGTGATCAAACACGGCACGGAAGCGGAGGGAAAAATCCTGGGTAGTGCTCCCGCGCTGAGTCTGGGCCATTCCAGACTGCGTCGCCCACCCAGAGCACGGCCCGTGAGGCAGGAGATGAGGACACTCACCTCTCCGCTCCTGAGGGAGTGGGTCTAACGTGGCCAGGTATAGCTCCAGCTGAAGCAGAAACCCCTGGCAATCCGCCGGCCCATCATAAGCCTCGGTAGCGTCAGACGGAGGGTGCTGGAGTCGAGTGATGGGGAGTCAGGGAGCCGGGGTGTAAGGTGGAGAGAGGAGACCACCTCTCCCATCGGTCCATTCTCTTCATCACTTGATCTTAATGCGGGACCTGGATCTGGCTGGAGAACGGTGGTGTGGTGAGAACCCGTTCCTCCATCAATGGGAGAGGGTTGGCTGCTGCTCCTGCTGACTCCATTCAATTTGATTTAGGTGCGGGATTCTGTAATGCTGCGGGTGTCGTAGGTGTGTGGAGTCAAACGCAGGAGACAGAGTGCAATGCTGTGCGTCTTACTAGCACCAACGCACCACAGGGTGCTCAAGCAATAGTAACGACCCAAACACAGGGAATGAAAATGTACAACGGAAAAAGTCACGTACCAGGCATTAACACGCACCCTACAACAGAGCCGAAGGTTACACTGAAAATAATCCCGCACAACAACCAGGCGGGCCGGCTGTCTAATAAAGACAAACTAATCATATATAAACAGGTGCTACCAATCAACATACAAGGAGGGAGAGGAAAGACAATCAGTGGCAGCTAATAGGCCGGTGACGACGACCGCCGAGCGCCACTCGTGACA
>NW_026288201.1:0-45000 GCF_023373465.1 Oncorhynchus keta
ATCTTTCCAGGAACAGGGTTGTAGTAGAAACCTACAGGAGGTTAGCTCTCCAGTAACAGAGTTGGAGTGAAAACCTACAGGAGCGTAGCTCTCCAGGAACAGGGTTGGAGTAGAAACCTGAAGGAGGGTAGCTCTCCAGGAACAGGGTTGGAGTAGAAACCTACAGGACGGTAGTTCTCCAGGAACAGGGTTGGAGTGAAAACATACAGGAGGGTAGTTCTCCAGGAACAGGGTTGGAGTAGAAACCTACAGGAGGGTATCTCTCCAGGAACAGGGTTGGAGTAGAAACCTACAGGAGGGTAGTTCTCCAGGAACAGGGTTGGAGTGAAAACCTACAGGAGCGAGCTCTCCAGGAACAGGGTTGGAGTAGAAACCTGAAGGAGGTAGCTCTCCAGGAACAGGGTTGGAGTAGAAACCTACAGGAGGGGTAGCTCTCCAGGAACAGGGTTGGAGTAGAAACCTGCAGGAGGGTATCTCTCCATGAACAGGGTTGGAGTAGAAACCTACAAGGGGTACCTCTCCAGGAACAGGGTTGGAGTAGAAACCTGCAGGAGGGTAGCTCTCCAGGAACAGGGTTGGAGTAGAAACCTACAAGGGGTACCTCTCCAGGAACAGGGTTGGAGTAGAAACCTACAGGAGGGTAGCTCTCCAGGAACAGGGTTGGAGTAGAAACCTGCAGGAGGGTAGCTCTCCAGGAACAGGGTTGGAGTAGAAACCTACAGGAGGGTAGCTCTCCAGGAACAGGGTTGGAGTAGAAACCTACAGGAGGGTAGCTCTCCAGGAACAGGGTTGGAGTAGAAACCTACAGGAGGGTAGCTCTCCAGGAACAGGGTTGGAGTAGAAACCTACAGGAGGGTAGCTCTCCAGGAAGTAGGAACAGGGTCTAGGAACAGGGTTGGAGTAGAAACCTACAGGAGAGTAGTAATCTAGGAACAGGGTTGGAGTGGAAACCTGCAGGAGGTGGAAACCTCAGGAGGGTCTTCAGGAACAGGGTTTGAGTGAAAACCTGCAAGTGGTACCTCTCCAGGAACAGGATTTGAGTAGAAACCTACAAGGGGTACCTCTCCAGGAACAGGATTGTAGAAACCTACAAGGGGTACCTCTCCAGGAACAGGGTTGGAGTGAAAACCTACAAGGGGTACCTCTCCAGGAACAGGGTTTGAGTGAAAACCTACAAGGGGTACCTCTCCAGGAACAGGGTTTGAGTGAAAACCTCCAGGAACAGGGTTAGGGAAACCTACAAGGGGTACCTCTCCAGGAACAGGGTTAGAGTAGAAACCTACAAGGGTACCTCTCCAGGAACAGGGTTGGAGTAGAAACCTACAAGGGGTACCTCTCCAGGAACAGGGTTGAGTGAAACCTACAAGGGGTACCTCTCCAGGAACAGGGTTGGAGTAGAAACCTACAAGGGGTACCTCTCCAGGAACAGGGGGTACCTACAAGGGTACCTCTCCAGGAACAGGGTTGGAGTAGAAACCTACAAGGGTACCTCCAGGAACAGGGTTTAGTGAAAACCTACAAGGGGTACCTCTCCAGGAACAGGGTTTGAGTGAGAAACCTTACAAGGGGTACCTCCAGGAACAGGGTTGGAGTGAAAACCTACAAGGGTACCTCTCCAGGAACAGGGTTTGAGTGAAAACCTACAAGGGGTACCTCTCCAGGAACAGGGTTGGAGTGAAAACCTACAAGGGGTACCTCTCCAGGAACAGGGTTGGAGTGAAAACCTGCAAGGGGTACCTCTCCAGGAACAGGGTTGGAGTATAAACCTACAAGGGGTACCTCTCCAGGAACAGGGTTGGAGTAGAAACCTACAAGGGGTACCTCTCCAGGAACAGGGTTGGAGTGAAAACCTACAAGGGGTACCTCTCCAGGAACAGGGTTGGAGTAGAAACCTACAAGGGGTACCTCTCCAGGAACAGGGTTGGAGTGAAAACCTACAAGGGGTACCTCTCCAGGAACAGGGTTGGAGTAGAAACCTACAAGGGGTACCTCTCCAGGAACAGGGTTGGAGTGAAAACCTACAAGGGGTACCTCTCCAGGAACAGGGTTGGAGTGAAACCTACAAGGGGTACCTCTCAGGAACAGGGTTGAAGTATAAACCTACAAGTCCAGGAACAGGGTTGGAAGAAACCTACAAGGTACCTCTCCAGGAACAGGGTTGAAGTAGAAACCTACAAGGGGTACCTCTCCAGGAACAGGGTTGGAGTATAAACCTACAAGGGGTACCTCTCCAGGAACAGGGTTGGAGTAGAAACCTACAAGGGGTACCTCTCCAGGAACAGGGTTGGAGTAGAAACCTACAAGGGGTACCTCTCCAGGAACAGGGTTGGAGTAGAAACCTACAAGGGGTACCTCTCCAGGAACAGGGTTGGAGTGAAACCTACAAGGGGTACCTCTCCAGGAACAGGGTTGGAGTAAAACCTACAAGGGGTACCTCTCCAGGAACAGGGTTGGAGTGAGAAACCTACAAGGGGTACCTCTCCAGGAACAGGGTTGGAGTAGAAACCTACAAGGGGTACCCTCCAGGAACAGGGTTGGAGTAGAAACCTACAAGGGGTACCTCTCCAGGAACAGGGTACCTCTCCAGGAACAGGGTTGGAGTAGAAACCTACAAGGGGTACCTCTCCAGGAACAGGGTTGGAGTAGAAACCTACAAGGGTACCTCTCCAGGAACAGGGTTGGAGTAGAAACCTACAAGGGGTACCTCTCCAGGAACAGGGTTGGAGTAGAAACCTACAAGGGGTACCTCTCCAGGAACAGGGTTGGAGTGAGAAACCTACAAGGGGTACCTCCAGGAACAGGGTTGGAGTAGAAACCTACAAGGGGTACCTCTCCAGGAACAGGGTTGTAAAACCTACAAGGGGAGTAGAAACCTACAAGGGGTACCTCTCCAGGAACAGGGTTGGAGTAGAAACCTCCAGGAACAGGGTTGGAGTGAAAACCTACAAGGGGTACCTCTCCAGGAACAGGGTTGGAGTAAAACCTACAAGGGGTACCTCTCCAGGAACAGGGTTGGAGTAGAAACCTACAAGGGGTACCTCTCCAGGAACAGGGTTGGAGTAGAAACCTACAAGGGTACCTCTCCAGGAACAGGGTTGGAGTAGAAACCTACAAGGGGTACCTCTCCAGGAACAGGGTTGGAGTAGAAACCTACAAGGGTACCTCTCCAGGAACAGGGTTGGAGTAGAAACCTACAAGGGGTACCTCTCCAGGAACAGGGTTGGAGTAGAAACCTACAAGGGGTACCTCTCCAGGAACAGGGTTGGAGTATAAACCTACAAGGGGTACCTCTCCAGGAACAGGGTTGGAGTAGAAACCTACAAGGGGTACCTCTCCAGGAACAGGGTTGGAGTAGAAACCTACAAGGGGTACCTCTCCAGGAACAGGGTTGGAGTAGAAACCTACAAGGGGTACCTCTCCAGGAACAGGGTTGGAGTAGAAACCTACAAGGGGTACCTCCAGGAACAGGGTTGGAGTAGAAACCTACAAGGGTACCTCTCCAGGAACAGGGTTGGAGTAGAAACCTACAAGGGGTACCTCTCCAGGAACAGGGTTGGAGTAGAAACCTACAAGGGGTACCTCTCCAGGAACAGGGTTGGAGTAGAAACCTACAAGGGTACCTCTCCAGGAACAGGGTTGGAGTAGAAACCTACAAGGGGTACCTCTCCAGGAACAGGGTTGGAGTAGAAACCTACAAGGGGTACCTCTCCAGGAACAGGGTTGGAGTAGAAACCTACAAGGGGTACCTCTCCAGGAACAGGGTTGGAGTAGAAACCTACAAGGGGTACCTCTCCAGGAACAGGGTTGGAGTATAAACCTACAAGGGGTACCTCTCCAGGAACAGGGTTGGAGTAGAAACCTACAAGGGGTACCTCTCCAGGAACAGGGTTGAAGTAGAAACCTACAAGGGTACCTCTCCAGGAACAGGGTTGGAGTAGAAACCTACAAGGGTACCTCTCCAGGAACAGGGTTGGAGTAGAAACCTACAAGGGGTACCTCTCCAGGAACAGGGTTGGAGTAGAAACCTACAAGGGTACCTCTCCAGGAACAGGGTTGGAGTAAAGAAACCTACAAGGGTACCTCTCCAGGAACAGGGTTGGAGTAGAAACCTACAAGGGGTACCTCTCCAGGAACAGGGTTGGAGTAGAAACCTACAAGGGTACCTCTCCAGGAACAGGGTTGGAGTAGAAACCTACAAGGGGTACCTCTCCAGGAACAGGTAGAAACCTACAAGGGGTACCTTCCAGGAACAGGGTTGAGTAGAAACCTACAAGGGGTACCTCTCCAGGAACAGGGTTGGAGTAGAAACCTACAAGGGGTACCTCTCCAGGAACAGGGTTGGAGTAGAAACCTACAAGGGGTACCTCTCCAGGAACAGGGTTGGAGTAGAAACCTACAAGGGGTACCTCTCCAGGAACAGGGTTGGAGTAGAAACCTACAAGGGGTACCTCTCCAGGAACAGGGTTGGAGTAGAAACCTACAAGGGGTACCTCTCCAGGAACAGGGTTGGAGTAGAAACCTACAAGGGTACCTCTCCAGGAACAGGGTTGGAGTAGAAACCTACAAGGGGTACCTCTCCAGGAACAGGGTTGGAGTAGAAACCTACAAGGGGTACCTCTCCAGGAACAGGTTGGAGTAGAAACCTACAAGGGGTACCTCTCCAGGAACAGGGTTGGAGTAGAAACCTACAAGGGGTACCTCTCCAGGAACAGGGTTGGAGTATAAACCTACAAGGGGTACCTCTCCAGGAACAGGGTTGGAGTAGAAACCTACAAGGGGTACCTCCAGGAACAGGGTTGGAGTAGAAACCTACAAGGGGTACCTCTCCAGGAACAGGGTTGGAGTAGAAACCTACAAGGGGTACCTCTCCAGGAACAGGGTTGGAGTAGAAACCTACAAGGGGTACCTCTCCAGGAACAGGGTTGGAGTAGAAACCTACAAGGGGTACCTCTCCAGGAACAGGGTTGGAGTAGAAACCTACAAGGGGTACCTCTCCAGGAACAGGGTTGGAGTGAAAACCTACAAGGGGTACCTCTCCAGGAACAGGGTTGGAGTAGAAACCTACAAGGGGTACCTCTCCAGGAACAGGGTTGGAGTAGAAACCTACAAGGGTACCTCTCCAGGAACAGGGTTGGAGTAGAAACCTACAAGGGGTACCTCTCCAGGAACAGGGTTGGAGTGAAAACCTACAAGGGGTACCTCTCCAGGAACAGGGTTGGAGTAGAGGGGTACCTCTCCAGGAACAGGGTTGGAGTAGAAACCTACAAGGGTACCTCTCCAGGAACAGGGTTGGAGTAGAAACCTACAAGGGGTACCTCTCCAGGAACAGGGTTGGAGTAGAAACCTACAAGGGGTACCTCTCCAGGAACAGGGTTGGAGTAGAAACCTACAAGGGGTACCTCTCCAGGAACAGGGTTGGAGTAGAAACCTACAAGGGGTACCTCTCCAGGAACAGGGTTGGAGTAGAAACCTACAGGGGTACCTCTCCAGGAACAGGGTTGGAGTATAAACCTACAAGGGGTACCTCTCCAGGAACAGGGTTGGAGTATAAACCTACAAGGGGTACCTCTCCAGGAACAGGGTTGGAGTAGAAACCTACAAGGGGTACCTCTCCAGGAACAGGGTTGGAGTAGAAACCTACAAGGGGTACCTCTCCAGGAACAGGGTTGGAGTGAAAACCTACAAGGGGTACCTCTCCAGGAACAGGGTTGGAGTAGAAACCTACAAGGGGTACCTCTCCAGGAACAGGGTTGGAGTAGAAACCTACAAGGGGTACCTCTCCAGGAACAGGGTTGGAGTAGAAACCTACAAGGGGTACCTCTCCAGGAACAGGGTTGGAGTAGAAACCTACAAGGGGTACCTCTCCAGGAACAGGGTTGGAGTGAAAACCTACAAGGGGTACCTCTCCAGGAACAGGGTTGGAGTAAAAACCTACAAGGGGTACCTCTCCAGGAACAGGGTTGGAGTATAAACCTACAAGGGGTACCTCTCCAGGAACAGGGTTGGAGTAGAAACCTACAAGGGGTACCTCTCCAGGAACAGGGTTGGAGTAGAAACCTACAGGAGGGTACCTCTCCAGGAACAGGGTTGGAGTGAAAACCTACAAGGGGTACCTCTCCAGGAACAGGGTTGGAGTAGAAACCTACAAGGGGTACCTCTCCAGGAACAGGGTTGGAGTAGAAACCTACAAGGGGTACCTCTCCAGGAACAGGGTTGGAGTAGAAACCTACAAGGGGTACCTCTCCAGGAACAGGGTTGGAGTAGAAACCTACAAGGGGTACCTCTCCAGGAACAGGGTTGGAGTAGAAACCTACAAGGGGTACCTCTCCAGGAACAGGGTTGGAGTAGAAACCTACAAGGGGTACCTCTCCAGGAACAGGGTTGGAGTAGAAACCTACAAGGGTACCTCTCCAGGAACAGGGTTGGAGTAGAAACCTACAAGGGGTACCTCTCCAGGAACAGGGTTGGAGTAGAAACCTACAAGGGTACCTCTCCAGGAACAGGGTTGGAGTATAAACCTACAAGGGGTACCTCTCCAGGAACAGGGTTGGAGTAGAAACCTACAAGGGTACCTCTCCAGGAACAGGGTTGGAGTAGAAACCTACAGGAGGTACTCTCCAGGAACAGGGTTGGAGTATAAACCTACAAGGGGTACCTCTCCAGGAACAGGGTTGGAGTAGAAACCTACAAGGGTACCTCTCCAGGAACAGGGTTGGAGTAGAAACCTACAAGGGGTACCTCTCCAGGAACAGGGTTGGAGTAGAAACCTACAAGGGGTACCTCTCCAGGAACAGGGTTGGAGTAGAAACCTACAAGGGGTACCTCTCCAGGAACAGGGTTGGAGTAGAAACCTACAAGGGGTACCTCTCCAGGAACAGGGTTGGAGTAGAAACCTACAAGGGGTACCTCTCCAGGAACAGGGTTGGAGTAGAAACCTACAGGAGGGTACCTCTCCAGGAACAGGGTTGGAGTAGAAACCTACAGGGGTACCTCTCCAGGAACAGGGTTGGAGTAGAAACCTACAAGGGGTACCTCTCCAGGAACAGGGTTGGAGTAGAAACCTACAAGGGTACCTCTCCAGGAACAGGGTTGGAGTAGAAACCTACAAGGGTACCTCTCCAGGAACAGGGTTGGAGTAGAAACCTACAAGGGGTACCTCTCCAGGAACAGGGTTGGAGTAGAAACCTACAAGGGTACCTCTCCAGGAACAGGGTTGGAGTGAAAACCTACAAGGGATACCTCTCCAGGAACAGGGTTGGAGTATAAACCTACAAGGGGTACCTCTCCAGGAACAGGGTTGGAGTATAAACCTACAAGGGGTACCTCTCCAGGAACAGGGTTGGAGTAGAAACCTACAAGGGGTACCTCTCCAGGAACAGGGTTGGAGTAGAAACCTACAGGAGGGTACCTCTCCAGGAACAGGGTTGGAGTATAAACCTACAAGGGGTACCTCTCCAGGAACAGGGTTGGAGTAGAAACCTACAAGGGGTACCTCTCCAGGAACAGGGTTGGAGTAGAAACCTACAAGGGGTACCTCTCCAGGAACAGGGTTGGAGTAGAAACCTACAAGGGGTACCTCTCCAGGAACAGGGTTGGAGTAGAAACCTACAAGGGGTACCTCTCCAGGAACAGGGTTGGAGTAGAAACCTACAAGGGGTACCTTTCCAGGAACAGGGTTGGAGTAGAAACCTACAAGGGGTACCTCTCCAGGAACAGGGTTGGAGTAGAAACCTACAAGGGGTACCTCTCCAGGAACAGGGTTGGAGTAGAAACCTACAAGGGGTACCTCTCCAGGAACAGGGTTGGAGTAGAAACCTACAAGGGGTACCTCTCCAGGAACAGGGTTGGAGTATAAACCTACAAGGGTACCTCTCCAGGAACAGGGTTGGAGTAGAAACCTACAAGGGGTACCTCTCCAGGAACAGGGTTGGAGTAGAAACCTACAGGAGGGTACCTCTCCAGGAACAGGGTTGGAGTATAAACCTACAAGGGGTACCTCTCCAGGAACAGGGTTGAGTAGAAACCTACAAGGGGTACCTCTCCAGGAACAGGGTTGGAGTAGAAACCTACAAGGGGTACCTCTCCAGGAACAGGGTTGGAGTAGAAACCTACAAGGGGTACCTCTCCAGGAACAGGGTTGGAGTATAAACCTACAAGGGGTACCTCTCCAGGAACAGGGTTGGAGTAGAAACCTACAAGGGGTACCTCTCCAGGAACAGGGTTGGAGTAGAAACCTACAAGGGGTACCTCTCCAGGAACAGGGTTGGAGTATAAACCTACAGGACGGTACCTCTCCAGGAACAGGGTTGGAGTAGAAACCTACAAGGGGTACCTCTCCAGGAACAGGGTTGGAGTAGAAACCTACAAGGGGTACCTCTCCAGGAACAGGGTTGGAGTAGAAACCTACAAGGGTACCTCTCCAGGAACAGGGTTGGAGTAGAAACCTACAAGGGGTACCTCTCCAGGAACAGGGTTGGAGTAGAAACCTACAAGGGGTACCTCTCCAGGAACAGGGTTGGAGTAGAAACCTACAAGGGGTACCTCTCCAGGAACAGGGTTGGAGTAGAAACCTACAAGGGGTACCTCTCCAGGAACAGGATTGGAGTAGAAACCTACAAGGGGTACCTCTCCAGGAACAGGGTTGGAGTAGAAACCTTACAAGGGGTACCTCTCCAGGAACAGGGTTGGAGTAGAAACCTACAAGGGGTACCTCTCCAGGAACAGGGTTGGAGTAGAAACCTACAAGGGGTACCTCTCCAGGAACAGGGTTGGAGTAGAAACCTACAAGGGGTACCTCTCCAGGAACAGGGTTGGAGTAGAAACCTACAAGGGGTACCTCTCCAGGAACAGGGTTGGAGTAGAAACCTACAAGGGGTACCTCTCCAGGAACAGGGTTGGAGAGCCCTGGTTGAGTAACTTTAGAGGGAGGAAACAACACCAGGAGAGAAGGTGTGAATCTATTTCAGCACCACGGTAGTGGAGAGCGCCATTCTGCAGCAGGGCACACCCCCCAACAGCGTTCATAATGAGAGGATTTACCTGGGAAAGAGGACTGTGGGCTAGGGAAATGTTTGGCACAAGCAGGAG
Source organism: Oncorhynchus keta (assembly GCF_023373465.1). Taxonomy (NCBI): domain Eukaryota; kingdom Metazoa; phylum Chordata; class Actinopteri; order Salmoniformes; family Salmonidae; genus Oncorhynchus; species Oncorhynchus keta. Next base: position 9,088 of record NW_026288201.1, read on the forward strand.
CAGACCTGCAGGGCGACTGAATGACATTATGATTTGTTTTTGTTCCCATTTACCTTTTCACACAGTTTAGAATTGGAAACGAATAGGGAATAAGAGCCAGATTATTTTCAACTGCAAATTATCCTGATTATACACAGCAGATGGTAACTCATTCTGCACTAAACAGAAATCCAAACACCAAAATAGTGTTTTCAACCTTTAACAGTAGGGCTCCCAATCCTGGGAAAGGTGTTGCCCAACACTTAATTAAGGGCTGTTACAACACACCATGTCATGTTTCAAAACCTCTCAGGATGATGTGTTTTAATACTCCAGCAAAGTTAAGGTTTCTTCTCCTTCATGTTGGTGGCAGCTCAGTTGCCACTAGTTCTGGTGTTACAAAACACGTTTCAACAGTGCACGCAGTTCATCCTTCTCAATGAATAATCGTTATCCATCCCTACAGGTTCTCAAGCTAGCCAAATGTACAGCACTTGTATGTTAATATAGATATTTAAATAGGATTCATCAACATAATCTAATTACATGCATACAGTATAACCCATAGAGATGCTAAGGTTAGAGAGTGAATAACCAAGTACTACTTGGTCCTACTCTCCTAAAAAGTCAAATGTATCCTCAACGATGAACCCAGTCTACTTGGCCTGTGTTTTTGTCTGTCGGAACATCAGCTACAATATGTATCTTAAAAGCAGTGAACCTCCAAACTCCTAGACAGGCTATGTTTATTCATTTGTATGGATAACAGATTTTCCTATTATAGTCCAGTGGCTAAAATGCACCCAGCCTCCAGTCTCCTCTGCCCGTCTGAGCCTAGTATCCAATCTATATTCATTTATACAGCATAGCATACATGTATAGTAGACTCAGACAATACTAGAGAATGACCCATGTTGATTTTTGGGGATCAAGGAGACCGATGGCCAATATTTTAGGCTGATATGTAAATGTGAAAATGTTGATGACTAAATGTCCCAGAGACAGCCATGTATGCATTATTAATGCCTCAATTTGATTATCAAACAATACATTTGACTTTGGTAAAAACAGTCTAACTACATAACATAATGATAATAATTGTATTTGAATGGCAAATCTCTTAACTGGGTAAATGAAGATGGCATAGGCCTGCTCCCAGGTGAATGCATATTCAGTAGGAGTTTGTGTGTGCATTAAGCTGGTGCTACAGATGACTGTTTGCCTTCCATTTGGGACTTCTATTAGCCTACTGATCAACAATAGTTGTGTGGAGGCATCGGTCCAGCATGTCACGCCTGTATAGAAGGGCATCATATGGGCTGTTCCTTATCAAACAACATCTATTCCATACAAATGGGACCAATGTAACGTCATGGTTTGTGATCACGGATGCTTATGAAGCTACACGGAAGTGTTGGTCCCATGTTTCCTGAGCTGAAATCAAATATACCAGAAATGTTCCGTATGCACAAAAAAACTTATTTCTCTCAAATTTTGTGCACAAATTTGTTTACATCCCTGTTAGTGAGCATTTCTCCTTCTCCTGCAGCAAAGCACCCCCACAACATGATGCTGCCACCCCCGTGCTTCACGGTTGGGATGGTGTTCTTCGGCTTGCAAGCCTCCCCCTTTTTCCTCCTTTTTCATCCAAACATAACGATGGTCATTATGGCCAAACAGTTCTATTTCTTTATCATCAGACCACAGGACATTTCTCCAAAAAGAACGATCTTTGTCCCCATGTGCAGTTGCAAACCGTAGTCTGGCTTTTTTATGGCGTTTTTTGAGCAGTGGCTTCTTCCTTTCTGAGCGGCCTTTCAGGTTATGTCGATATAGGACTTGTTTTACTGTGGATATAGATACTTTTGTACCTGTTTCCTCCAGCATCTTCACAAGGTCCTTTGCTGTTGTTCATCTCTAGGAGACAGAACGTGTCTCCTTCCTGAGCGGTATGATGGCTGACTCAGCAAAAAAAAAAAATGTTTTGTTGTTTAAAATAACATCACATTGATCAGAAATACAATGTCGACATTGTTAATGTTGTAAATGACTATTGTAGTTGGAACGGCAGATGTTTAATGAAATATCTACATAGATGTACAGAGGCCCATTATCAGCAACCATCATTCCTGTGTTCCAATGGCACGTTGTGTTAGCTAATACAACTTTATAATTTTAAAAGGCTAAACTATCATTTGAAAACCCTTTGCAATTGTTAGTACAGCTGAAAACTGTTGTTCTGATTAAGGAAGCAATAAGACTGGCCTTTTTAGACTAGTTGAGTATCTGGAGCATCGGTATTGGGTTCAATTACAGGCTCAAAATGGCCATGAACAAAGACCTATTCTTGTTCTGAGAAAGGAAGGCTATTCCATGCAAGAAATTGCCAAGAAACTGAAGATCTCGTACAACGCTGTGTACTACTGCCTTCACAGAGCAGCGCAAACTGGCCCTAACCAGAATAGAAAGAGGACTGGGAGGCCCTGGTGCACAACTGAGCTAGAGGACAAGTACATTAGTGTCTAGTTTGAGAAACAGACGCCTCACAAGTGCTCAACTGGCAGCTTCATTAAATAGTACTCGCAAAACACCAGTCTCAACGTCAACAGTGAAGAGGCGACTCCAGGATGCTGGCCTTCTAGGCAGAGTTGCAAAGAAAAAGCCATATCTCAGACTGGCCAAGAAAAAGACTAAGATTAAGATGGTTAAGATGGGGAAAAATAACTCAGACACTGGACAGAGGAACTTCGTCTCATCCCGGAGTCGCTGTAAGGGGTGCGTACTGACAGCAGAGAAGTCAGGCGCAGGAGAGCAAAAGCTGTGTTTACAACAGAGCAGTTTAATAATAAAAACCACCGGAATCAGAACAAACATGGGTCCAAAACCCGTCACACACCAGATAAACGTGCACAAGCACTTACAATAAACAATACAAAACCCAACGCACACCAGATAAACGTGTACAAGCACTTACAATAAACAATACAAAACCCGTCACACACCAGATAAACGTGCACAAGCACTTACAATAAACAATACAAAACCCGTCACACACCAGATAAACGTGCACAAGCACTTACAATAAACAATACAAAACCCGTCACACACCAGATAAACGTGCACAAGCACTTACAATAAACAATACAATAAAAACTTACAATAAACAATACAAAACCCGTCACACACCAGATAAACGTGTACAAGCACTTACAATAAACAATACAAAACCCGTCACACACCAGATAAACGTGCACAAGCACTTACAATAAACAATACAAAACCCGTCACACACCAGATAAACGTGCACAAGCACTTACAATAAACAATTCCGGACAAGGACATGGGGGGAACAGAGGGTTAAATACACAAATGTAATGATGGTATTGAAACCAGGTGTGTGGGAAGACAAGACAAAACAAATGGGAAATGAAAAGTGGATCGATGATGGCTAGAAGACCGGCGCCGCCGACCGCCGCCCGAACAAAGAGAGGAATCAACTTCGGCAGAAGTCGTGACAGTCGCCTCTTCACTGTTGACGTTGAGACTGGTGTTTTGCGGGTACTATTTAATGAAGCTGCCACCTAAAGCATTCTGACCATGAGAAACAAGATTCTCTGGTCTGATGAAACCAAGAGTGACCTCTTTGGCCTGAATGCCAAGCGTCATGTCTGGAGGAAACCTGGCACCATCCCTACAGTGAAGCATAGTGGTGGCAGCATCATGCTGTGGAGAAGAATTGGAGAAACTCCCCAAATACAGCTGTTCCAAGCTTGTAGCGTCATTCCCAAGAAGACTCAAGGCTGCAATCGCTGCCAAAGGTGCTTCAACAAAGTACTGAGTAAAGGGTCTGAATACTTATGTAAATGTGGTATTTCTTTTTATTTTATTTTACATTTGTGGAAATGTCAAAATAGCAGTTTTTACATTGTCATTATGGGGTATTAGGTGTAGATTGATACAACTATTTAATACATTTTAGAATAAGGCCGTAATGTATCAATATGTGGAATAAATGAAAGGGTCTGAATACATTCCGAATGCGCTGTATCCCAGAGTAGATATTCCATCTGTATTCATTTCTACAGTATGGTGTGAACCTGAGTTCTTTCCCCTAGTTTATAATCCCCCAGGCTTCCTCAGTCTAGATAGATGGACTAGAGGCTGGAAGAGACAGTCAATTAGGGTTTGTGACAGAGAGCACACAGAGAGCACACAGGGCCACTGACTACTAGCACTTCCTCCAGTAGAGTTTGTAGAAAATATACACACAATCAGTAGGCCGGAATACACACACACACACACACACACACACACACACACACACACACACACACACACACACACACACACACACACACACACACACACACACACACACACACACACACACACACACACACACACACACACACACACACACACACACACACACACACACACACACACACACACACACACACACACACACACACACACACAGTGTACACATATACACAAACACACACACTCCCTGTGTCAGTCCGGGTGATTCAGGGCTAGGAGGGACGGAGGGATGAGAGTCACTTTAGGAAGGTTCTTGGTCTATATATAACCCTCTAGCTGTTGTGGGATAAGGCTTATGTTTTTGTCTGAGGAAAGAGGGGGGTGGGAAGAAGGTTGGAGGGGAGAAAGTGGAGGGGGAGCCATGGAGGACAGTGGCACACACTCATTCACACACAGACATTATGCCTTTATTTAATCACACAGACACACACACACACACACACACACACACACACACACACACACACACACACACACACACACACACACACACACACACACACACACACACACACACACACACACACACACACACACACACACACACACACACACACACACAGACATTATGCCTTTATTTAATCACACAGACACAGACGTAATGTATACACTGACCACATATTGCCTACTCACACACACACACACACACACACACACACACACACACACACACACACACACACACACACACACACACACACACACACACACACACACACACACACACACACACACACACACACACACACACACACACACACACACACACACACACACACACATATATACATTCACACAAACATGATAGACGTGGTGGCTGTTTAACAGTCTGATGGCCTTGAGATAGAAGCTATTTTTCAGTCTCTCAGTCCCAGCTTTGATGCACCTGTACTGACCTCGCCTTCTGGATGATAGCGGGGTGAACAGGCAGTGGCTCAGGTGGTTGTTGTCCTTGATGATCTTTTTGACCTTCCTGTGACGTCAGGTGCTGTAGGTGTCTTGGAGGGCAGGTAGTTTGCCGCCGGTGATGCATTGTGCAGAACTCACCACCCTCTGGAGAGCCCTGATGTTGTGGGCGGTGCGGTTGCCGTACCAGGCGGTGATACAGCCCGACAGGATGCTCTCAATTGTGCATCTGTAAAAGTTTGTGAGGGTTTTAGGTGACAATCCAAATATGCCCGTACCAGTTACAAATTCAATGTACTTTCACCCCTGGATAGATTGCATACATGCCCATATACAGCTACAAGTGCTGCACAGTTTTACAGTAAGCAGCTGTTTCAAACACATACTTCATAATCACACAGGCACTTTCTCTCATTCATTCTTTCCCTCCCGTCTTACCTCACTCTCTCTCTCTTCTCCTCTCTCTGGATATTGCTTTTTCTCTCGTTGCTCCCTCCCCCTCTCTCTCTCTCGCTCTCTAACCAGCAAGACCCTGAGTCATCTCCATTCTCCAAACATGCGCGTGTGTTTGTGTATATGCATGTTTGTGTGCGCCAGTGTGTCTGTTATCATGTGTTTGCAGTAAAGAATTAGGGGAAAGGCAGCAAAGGGACCTCCAGTTTGTAGAAAGATGGGAGGATGAGGAGGAAGGGAAGACAGAGGGGATGAGGAGGAGGGGAAGACAGAGGGGATGAGGAGGAGGGGAAGACCGAGGGGATGGGGAGGAGGGGAAGACAGAGGGGATGAGGAGTAGGGGAAGACCGAGGGGAGGGGGAGGAGGGGAAGACAGAGGAGGATGAGGAGGAGGAGAAGATCGAGGGGATGGGGAGGGGGAGGAGGGGAAGACAGAGGGGATGAGGAGGGGGAGGAGGGGAAGACCGAGGGGATGGGGAGGGGGAGGAGGGGAGGGGAGAGGGAGGAGGGGGAGGGAGGAGTATAATCTCTATGATGACAGTCAGCTTTCCTGCTAGAGCTAATCCTACTAGCTAGTCACTTTCATCAACGCTCTTCTCTCTCTCCTTCCACCTCTCTCTCCTCCCCTCTTCATCTCTATCTCTTTCTCTCTCCTTTCCCTTCCTCCATCTCTTTTTATTCTCTAATAGGACTGTTCTACCTGACTTCTGTTTCTGTCTTCTTTCATTGATTTTCTTTCTATCCAAACCTCTGTCTTACCCGAAACTCTCTCTTTTTCTCTTTTATTCTCCCCTTGACTTCACTCAGAAGGTCTCCTGTCTGTTTCTCTTCCTCTCTTCCTCTCTACTCACTCTCTCCTTCTCTCAACCTCCTCTTGAGCTTAACTCTGAAGGTCCCACTCCCATCTCTCTCCCTCTAAATCTCTACCTCTCGCTTCCTCACTCATCCCCTTCGCCTCTCCCCCTGTCCCTCCCTATATTTTCAATTTGAATTCAATTTAAGGGGCTTTATTGGCATGGGAAACATATGTTGATATTCCTCCCTCTGTCCTCTCTCATCCTCCCCTTCACCCTGACTCAGAAGCTCTCTCTCCCTCCCTCCTTCTTCCTCTCTCAACTCCCCTTGACCCCAGCTCTGAAGGTCCCACTCCCATCTCTCTCTAAATCGGTACCTCTCACTTCCCCCCTCCATCCCTCTCTTTCTCTGTCTGTCCTCTTGTGTCAGAGTCAACATCGGTATCTTCTGTTGGCACGACACCCCTCTCTTCTGCCAATGCACTTCTGTGGGCATACACATCACTCACTTTAACATCGCTCTCCCCTCCCTCTGCCATCTCTTCTTCTCTCTGCACATTCTCTCTCTCTCATCTCTTCATTATCTCTCCTCTCTCCATTACTGGAGTCGCTCTGGATAAGAGCGTCTGCTAAATGACTTAAATGTAAATGTAAATGTAAATTACTGCCCTCTCTCATCTGCTTCATTATCTCTCCTCTCTCCATTACTGCCCTCTCGCTATGTCTTTCTCTTTATCTTTCTGCTGTCTCTATCGCTCGCTCTTTCAGCTCTCTCACCAGCTCTCCCTGCCCCCTCTCTCTCTCCCTGCCCCCTCTCTTCATTCTCTCTCTTCATGCCCTCCATCACTCTCTGCCATTCCTCTCCTCTCCCTCTTTATTTCCATCTCTCTCTCTGCTTCATTCTCTCTCTTCATGCCCTCCATCACTCTCTACCATTCCTCTCCTCTCCCTCTTTATTTCCATCTCTCTCTCTGCTTCATTCTCTCTCTTCATGCCCTCCATCAATCTCTGCCATTCCTCTCCTCTCCCTCTTTATTTCCCTCTCTCTCTGCTTTATTCTCTCTCTTCATTGCCATCTCGTTCTCTCCCACTCTCTCCATCTGTCTGTTCTGTGGTGAATCCATTCAATTTACTCTCTGACATCCATTTTCTCTCTCCCTCTCTCTCTATCTTCTGTTCTGTCTTATTCTGTCTCTCCTGACCCATTTTCTGTCTTCCCCTCCTCTATTTTCTCTCTTATTCTCTCTCCTGCCCTCTGTCTTCCCCCTCCTATTTACCTCTCTCTTATTCTGTCTCTCTCCTGCCCTCTGTCTTCCCCTCCTCTATTTACCTCTCTCTTATTCTGTCTCTCCTGCCCTCTGTCTCCCCCTCCTCTATTTACCTCTCTCTTATTCTGTCTCACCTGCCCTCTGTCTTCCCCTCCTCTATTTACCTCTCTCTTATTCTGTCTCTCCTGCCCTCTGTCTCCCCCTCCTCTATTTACCTCTCTCTTATTCTCTCTCCTGCCCTCTGTCTTCCCCTCCTATATTTACCTCTCTCTTATTCTGTCTCTCCTGCCCTCTGTCTCCCCCTCCTCTATTTACCTCTCTCTTATTCTGTCTCACCTGCCCTCTGTCTTCCCCTCCTCTATTTACCTCTCTCTTATTCTGTCTCTCCTGCCCTCTGTCTCCCCCTCCTCTATTTACCTCTCTCTTATTCTCTCTCCTGCCCTCTGTCTCCCCCTCCTCTATTTACCTCTCTCTTATTCTGTCTCTCCTGCCCTCTGTCTTCCCCTCCTCTATTTACCTCTCTCTTATTCTGTCTCTCCTGCCCTCTGTCTTCCCCTCCTCTGCATTTACCTCTCTCTTATTCTGTCTATCTAACCCTATTTCTTTATTCCTGTATTTGTATAGATTAAATCTACAGTCCCTCCCTCTCTCTCTCCCTCTAACCCTCTCTCTTATTTCTTTCTTCCTTTCTGTTTGGTTGGATTCAATATACTGCTCTTTGTTGTCAGTCTTCCTCCTGTTTCTTTCTCTCTCTCTCTCTCTCTTCCTTGTTTACTTCTGTCCATCTCATCCTCTCTCTTCCTTGTTTACTTCTGTCCATCTCATCCTCTCTCTTCCTTGGTTACTTCTGTCCATCTCATCCTCTCTCTCTCTTCCTTGTTTACTTCTGTCCATCTCATCCTCTCTCTCTCTTCCTTGTTTAATTCTGTCCATCTCATCCTCTCTCTTCCTTGTTTACTTCTGTCCATCTCATCCTCTCTCTTCCTTGTTTACTTCTGTCCATCTCATCCTCTCTCTTCCTTGTTTACTTCTGTCCATCTCATCCTCTCTCTTCCTTGTTTACTTCTGTCCATCTCATCCTCTCTCTTCCTTGTTTACTTCTGTCCATCTCATCCTCTCTCTTCCTTGTTTACTTCTGTCCATCTCATCCTCTCTCTTCCTTGTTTACTTCTGTCCATCTCATCCTCTCTCTTCCCTGTTTACTTCTGTCCATCTCATCCTCTCTCTTCCCTGTTTACTTCTGTCCATCTCATCCTCTCTCTTCCTTGTTTACTTCTGTCCATCTCATCCTCTCTCTTCCTTGTTTACTTCTGTCCATCTCATCCTCTCTCTTCCCTGTTTACTTCTGTCCATCTCATCCTCTCTCTTCCTTGTTTAATTCTGTCCATCTCATCCTCTCTCTCTCTTCCTTGTTTAATTCTGTCCATCTCATCCTCTCTCTCTCTTCCTTGTTTACTTCTGTCCATCTCATCCTCTCTCTTCCTTGTTTACTTCTGTCCATCTCATCCTCTCTCTTCCCTGTTTACTTCTGTCCATCTCATCCTCTCTCTTCCTTGTTTAATTCTGTCCATCTCATCCTCTCTCTCTCTTCCTTGTTTACTTCTGTCCATCTCATCCTCTCTCTCTTCCTTGTTTACTTCTGTCCATCTCATCCTCTCTCTTCCTTGTTTACTTCTGTCCATCTCATCCTCTCTCTTCCTCTGTCTGTCTGTCTGTCTGTCTGTCTGTCTGTCTGTCTGTCTGTCTGTCTGTCTGTCTGTCTGTCTGTCTGTCTGTCTGTCTCCTTTCTCTCTCCCATCTCTCTTTCAGAACAGCAGTGGTGTCCCTCCGTCCTTTTCATTTTCCTCTGCATTCATTCTCCTCCCTTCATCTCTCCATCCCCTCAGACATCCCCTATGACCTCCTTTATTTCCTCCTGACACTCTGTATTTTCTCTCCTCCCCTCTTTTCTGTCCCTCGCCTCATTTCAACTACTGTTGTTCTCATTCAATCTCATAAGACTTTACAGTGGAGAGGTGCGTAGTGTGTCTCATCCACACACACACACACACACACACACACACACACACACACACACACACACACACACACACACACACACACACACACACACACACACACACACACACACACACACACAAACACATCTCTCAGCAGCAGTCTGTGCATGTGTGTACAGGTGTGTTTGTGGGCACTCCACACCCATATCACTGTTACATCAGTAGCGTGTGTGGTGTGTTTGTTTGCGGTGCACTCCAGCAACCAATCTGAACAGCTGCAAGTCATTTGCATTAAATGTGCTCCATCTCTCTATCCCTCTCTATCCCTCTCTATCTCTCTCTCTCTCCGTCTATCGGCACTGGGGGGTGAGGTCGAGGGGGCGACAGTACATTTTTCATCAGATCAGGAGATCCAACCTTGCTCTCCCCGCCCTCCCAGTCTCCCTCTCTGTCTCCCTCCCAGTCTCCCTCTCTGTCTCCCCCTCTGTCTCCCTCTCTGTCTCCCTCTCTGTCTCCCTCCCAGTCTCCCTCTCTGTCTCCCTCTCTGTCTCCCTCCCAGTCTCCCCCTTTGTCTCCCTCTCTGTCTCCCTCTCTGTCTCCCTCCCAGTCTCCCCTCTGTCTCCCTCCCAGTCTCCCCTCTGTCTCCCTCCCAGTCTCCCCCTCTGTCTCCCTCCCAGTCTCCCTCTCTGTCTCCCTCCCAGTCTCCCCCTCTGTCTCCCTCCCAGTCTCCCCCTCTGTCTCCCTCCCAGTCTCCCTCTCTGTCTCCCTCCCAGTCTCCCCCTCTGTCTCCCTCCCAGTCTCCCTCTCTGTCTCCCTCCCAGTCTCCCTCTCTGTCTCCCTCTCTGTCTCCCCCTCTGTCTCCCTCCCAGTCTCCCTCTCTGTCTCCCCCTCTGTCTCCCTCTCTGTCTCCCTCTCTGTCTCCCTCCCAGTCCCCTCTGTCTCCCTCCCAGTCTCCCCCTCTGTCTCCCTCCCAGTCTCCCCCTCTGTCTCCCTCCCAGTCTCCCTCTCTGTCTCCCTCCCAGTCTCCCCCTCTGTCTCCCTCCCAGTCTCCCCCTCTGTCTCCCTCCCAGTCTCCCTCTCTGTCTCCCTCCCAGTCTCCCCCTCTGTCTCCCTCCCAGTCTCCCTCTCTGTCTCCCTCCCAGTCTCCCTCTCTGACTCCCTCCCAGTCTCCCTCTCTGTCTCCCTCCCAGTCTCCCCCTCTGTCTCCCTCCCAGTCTCCCTCTCTGTCTCCCTCCCAGTCTCCCTCTCTGACTCCCACCATTCCTCCCCCCTCTGCCTCAACTTGCACTCCCTGTCTGGCCCTTCCCCCTGACTCCCCACACCTCCACAGACATTAGGTGTTTGTTGTCATGGGGATGGAGGCGGAGGTTTGGGACAGAGGTGGGGGGGGGTGGAATATAACAGTCCAATGAGAGAAATGACTGTCACAAACACTTATCTTCTACGGACTGACATTTGTCCAGTGTCGAGGCTGGGTCATCTACAATGCAACATGTATAATACAACAATATTACACATCTACAATACAACATGTATAATACCACCATACAACAATATTACACCACTACACATCTACAATACAACATGTATAATACCACCATACAACAATATTACACCACTACAATACAACATGTATAATACCACAATATTACACCACTACAATACAACATGTATAATACCACCATACAATAATATTACACCACTACAATACAACATGTATAATACCACAATATTACACCACTACAATACAACATGTATAATACCACCATACAATAATATTACACCACTACAATACAACATGTATAATACCACCATACAACAATATTACACCACTACAATACAACATGTATAATACCATCATACAATAATATTACACCACTACAATACAACATGTATAATACCACCATACAACAATATTACACCACTACACATCTACAATACAACATGTATAATACCACCATACAACAATATTACACCACTACACATCTACAATACAACATGTATAATACCACCATACAACAATATTACACCATCTACAATACAACATGTATAATACCACCATACAACAATATTACACCACTACAATACAACATGTATAATACCACCATACAACAATATTACACCACTACACATCTACAATACAACATGTATAATACCACCATACAACAATATTACACCACTACACATCTACAATACAACATGTATAATACCACCATACAATAATATTACACCACTACAATACAACATGTATAATACCACCATACAACAATATTACACCATCTACAATACAACATGTATAATACCACCATACAACAATATTACACCACTACAATACAACATGTATAATACCATACAACAATATTACACCACTACACATCTACAATACAACATGTATAATACCACCATACAACAATATTCCACCAGTCTACAATACAACAATACCACAATATTACACCACTACAATCTACAACATGTATAATACCACCATACAACAATATTACACCACTACAATACAACATGTATAATACCACCATACAATATTACACCACTACACCATCTAATACAACATGTATAATACCACCATACAATAATATTACACCACTACAATACAACATGTATAATACCACCATACAACAATATTACACCACTACAATACAACATGTATAATACCATCATACAATAATATTACACCATACAACATGTATAATACCACCATACAACAATATTACACCACTACACATCTACAATACAACATGTATAATACCACCATACAACAATATTACACCACTACACATCTACAATACAACATGTATAATACCACCATACAACAATATTACACCACTACAATACAACATGTATAATACCATCATACAATAATATTACACCACTACAATACAACATGTATAATACCACCATACAATAATATTACACCACTACACATCTACAATACAACATGTATAATACCACCATACAACAATATTACACCACTACACATCTACAATACAACATGTATAATACCACCATACAACAATATTACACCACTACACATCTACAATACAACATGTATAATACCACCATATAACAATATTACACCACTACAATACAACATGTATAATACCACCATACAATAATATTACACCACTACACATCTACAATACAACATGTATAATACCACCATACAACATTATTACACCACTACACATCTACAATACAACATGTATAATACCACCATACAACAATATTACACCACTACACATCTACAATACAACATGTATAATACCACCATACAACAATATTACACCACTACAATACAACATGTATAATACCACCATACAACAATATTACACCACTACAATACAACATGTATAATACCACCATACAACAATATTACACCACTACAATACAACATGTATAATACCACCATACAACAATATTACACCACTACAATACAACATGTATAATACCACCATACAACAATATTACACCACTACAATACAACATGTATAATACCACCATACAACAATATTACACCACTACACATCTACAATACAACATGTATAATACCACCATACAATATTACACCACTACACATCTACAATACAACATGTATAATACCACCATACAACAATATTACACCACTACACATCTACAATACAACATGTATAATACCACCATACAACAATATTACACCACTACACATCTACAATACAACATGTATAATACCACCATACAACAATATTACACCACTACACATCTACAATACAACATGTATAATACCACCATACAACAATATTACACCACTACACATCTACAATACAACATGTATAATACCACCATACAACAATATTACACCACTACAATACAACATGTATAATACCACCATACAACAATATTACACCACTACAATACAACATGTATAATACCACCATACAACAATATTACACCACTACAATACAACATGTATAATACCACCATACAACAATATTACACCATACAAACATGTATAATACCACCATACAACATTATTACACCACTACACCATCTACAATACAACATGTATAATACCACCATACAACAATATTACACCACTACACATCTACAATACAACATGTATAATACCACCATACAACAATATTACACCACTACAATACAACATGTATAATACCACCATACAACAATATTACACCACTACAATACAACATGTATAATACCACCATACAACAATATTACACCACTACAATATGTATAATACCACCATACAACAATATTACACCACACACATCTACAATACAACATGTATAATACCACCATACAATATTACACCACTACACATCTACAATATAACATGTATAATACCACCATACAACATTATTACACCACTACAATACAACATGTATAATACCACCATACAACAATATTACACCACTACAATACAACATGTATAATACCACCATACAACAATATTACATAATACACCATACAATATGTATAATACCACTACATACAACATGTATATTACACCACTACACCACTACAATACAACATGTATAATACCACCATACAATAATATTACACCACTACAATACAACATGTATAATACCACCATACAACAATATTACACCACTACAATACAAACATGTATAATACCACCATACAACAATATTACACCACTACAATACAACATGTATAATACCACCATACAACATTATATTACAACATGTATAATACCACCATACAACAATATTACAATACAACATGTATAATACATACAACAATATTACACCACTACAATACAACATGTATAATACCACCATACAACAATATTACACCACTACAATACAACATGTATAATACCACCATACAACAATATTACACCACTACAATACAACATGTATAATACCACCATACAACAATATTACACCACTACAATACAACATGTATAATACCACCATACAACAATATTACACCACTACAATACAACATGTATAATACCACCATACAACAATATTACACCACTACAATACAACATGTATAATACCACCATACAACAATATTACACCACTACAATACAACATGTATAATACCACCATACAACAATATTACACCACTACAATACAACATGTATAATACCACCATACAACAATATTACACCACTACAATACAACATGTATAATACCACCATACAACAATATTACACCACTACAATACAACATGTATAATACCACCATACAACAATATTACACCACTACAATACAACATGTATAATACCACCATACAACAATATTACACCACTACAATACAACATGTATAATACCACCATACAACAATATTACACCACTACAATACAACATGTATAATACCACCATACAACAATATTACACCACTACAATACAACATGTATAATACCACCATACAACAATATTACACCACTACACATCTACAATACAAATGTATAATACCACCATACAACAATATTACACCACTACAATACAACATGTATAATACCACCATACAACAATATTACACCACTACAATACAACATGTATAATACCACCACAACAATATTACACCACTACAATACAACATGTATAATACCACCATACAACAATATTACACCACTACAATACAACATGTATAATACCACCATACAACAATATTACACCACTACACAATACAACATGTATAATACCACCATACAACAATATTACACCACTACAATACAACATGTATAATACCACCATACAACAATATTACACCACTACAATACAACATGTATAATACCACCATACAACAATATTGTATAATACAACATGTATAATACCACCACACAACAATATTACACCACTACAATACAACATGTATAATACCACCATACAACAATATTACACCACTACAATACAACATGTATAATACCACCACACAACAATATTACACCACTACAATACAACATGTATAATACCACCATACAACAATATTACACCACTACAATACAACATGTATAATACCACCATACAACAATATTACACCACTACAATACAACATGTATAATACCACCATACAACAATATTACACCACTACAATACAACATGTATAATACCACCATACAACAATATTACACCACTACAATACAACATGTATAATACCACCATACAACAATATTACACCACTACACATCTACAATACAACATGTATAATACCACCATACAACAATATTACACCACTACAATACAACATGTATAATACCACCATACAATAATATTACACCACTACAATACAACATGTATAATACCACCATACAACAATATTACACCACTACAATACAACATGTATAATACCACCATACAACAATATTACACCACTACAATACAACATGTATAATACCACCATACAACAATATTACACCACTACACATCTACAATACAACATGTATAATACCACCATACAACAATATTACACCACTACAATACAACATGTATAATACCACCATACAACAATATTACACCACTACAATACAACATGTATAATACCACCATACAACAATATTACACCACTACACATCTACAATACAACATGTATAATACCACCATACAACAATATTACACCACTACACATCTACAATACAACATGTATAATACCACCATACAACAATATTACACCACTACAATACAACATGTATAATACCACCATACAACAATATTACACCACTACAATACAACATGTATAATACCACCATACAACAATATTACACCACTACAATACAACATGTATAATACCACCATACAAAATATTACACCACTACACATCTACAATACAACATGTATAATACCACCATACAACAATATTACACCACTACACATCTACAATACAACATGTATAATACCACCATACAACATTATTACACCACTACACATCTACAATACAACATGTATAATACCACCATACAACAATATTACACCACTACACATCTACAATACAACATGTATAATACCACCATACAACAATATTACACCACTACACATCTACAATACAACATGTATAATACCACCATACAACAATATTACACCACTACACATCTACAATACAACATGTATAATACCACCATACAACAATATTACACCACTACAATACAACATGTATAATACCACCATACAACAATATTACACCACTACAATACAACATGTATAATACCACCATACAACATTATTACACCACTACAATACAACATGTATAATACCACCATACAACAATATTACACCACTACAATACATGTATAATACCACCATACAACATTATTACACCACTACACCTCTACAATACAACATGTATAATACCACCATACAATAATATTACACCACTACACATCTACAATACAACATGTATAATACAACCATACAACAATATTACACCACTACAATACAACATGTATAATACCACCATACTACAATATTACACCACTACAATACAACATGTATAATACCACCATACAACAATATTACACCACTACAATACATGTATAATACCACCATACAACATTATTACACCACTACACATCTACAATACAACATGTATAATACCACCATACAATAATATTACACCACTACACATCTACAATATAACATGTATAATACCACCATACAACAATATTACACCACTACAATACAACATGTATAATACCACCATACAACAATATTACACCACTACAATACAACATGTATAATACCACCATACAACAATATTACACCACTACAATACAACATGTATAATACCACCATACAATAATATTACACCACTACAATACAACATGTATAATACCACAATATTACACCACTACAATACAACATGTATAATACCACCATACAACAATATTACACCACTACAATACAACATGTATAATACCACCATACAACAATATTACACCACTACAATACAACATGTATAATACCACCATACAACAATATTACACCACTACAATACAACATGTATAATACCACCATACAACAATATTACACCACTAAATACAACATGTATAATACCACCATACAACAATATTACACCACTACAATACAACATGTATAATACCACAATATTACACCACTACAATACAACATGTATAATACAATAATATTACACACTACAATACAACATGTATAATACCACCATACAACAATATTACACCACTACAATACAACATGTATAATACCACCATACAACAATATTACACCACTACAATACAACATGTATAATACCACCATACAACAATATTACACCACTACAATACAACATGTATAATACCACCATACAACAATATTACACCACTACAATACAACATGTATAATACCACCATACAACAATATTACACCACTACAATACAACATGTATAATACCACCATACAACAATATTACACCACTACAATACAACATGTATAATACCACCATACAACAATATTACACCACTACAATACAACATGTATAATACCACCATACAACAATATTACACATCTACAATACAACATGTATAATACCACCATACAACAATATTACACCACTACAATACAACATGTATAATACCACCATACAACAATATTACACCACTACAATACAACATGTATAATACCACCATACAACAATATTACACCACTACAATACAACATGTATAATACCACCATACAACAATATTACACCACTACAATACAACATGTATAATACCACCATACAACAATATTACACCACTACACATCTACAATACAACATGTATAATACCACCATACAACAATATTACACCACTACAATACAACATGTATAATACCACCATACAACAATATTACACCACTACAATACAACATGTATAATACCACCATACAATAATATTACACCACTACAATACAACATGTATAATACCACAATATTACACCACTACACATCTACAATACAACATGTATAATACCACCATACAACAATATTACACCACTACACATCTACAATACAACATGTATAATACCACCATACAACAATATTACACCACTACAATACAACATGTATAATACCACCATACAACAATATTACACCACTACAATACAACATGTATAATACCACCATACAATGTATTACACCACTACAATACAACATGTATAATACCACCATACAATAATATTACACCACTACAATACAACATGTATAATACCACCATACAACAATATTACACCACTACAATACAACATGTATAATACCACCATACAACAATATTACACCACTACAATACAACATGTATAATACCACCATACACAATATTACACCACTACAATACAACATGTATAATACCACCATACAACAATATTACACCACTACAATACAACATGTATAATACCACCATACAACAATATTACACCACTACAATACAACATGTATAATACCACCATACAACAATATTACACCACTACAATACAACATGTATAATACCACCATACAACAATATTACACCACTACAATACAACATGTATAATACCACCATACAACAATATTACACCACTACAATACAACATGTATAATACCACCATACAACAATATTACACCACTACAATACAACATGTATAATACCACCATACAACAATATTACACCACTACACATCTACAATACAACATGTATAATACCACCATACAACAATATTACACCACTACACATCTACAATACAACATGTATAATACCACCATACAACAATATTACACCACTACACATCTACAATACAACATGTATAATACCACCATACAACAATATTACACCACTACAATACAACATGTATAATACCACCATACAACAATATTACACCACTACACATCTACAATACAACATGTATAATACCACCATACAACAATATTACACATCTACAATACAACATGTATAATACCACCATACAACAATATTACACCACTACAATACAACATGTATAATACCACCATACAACAATATTACACCACACACATCTACAATACAACATGTATAATACCACCATACAACAATATTACACCACTACAATACAACATGTATAATACCACCATACAACAATATTACACCACTACAATACATGTATAATACCACAATATTACACCACTACAATACAACATGTATAATACCACCATACAACAATATTACACCACTACAATACAACATGTATAATACCACCATACAACAATATTACACCACTACAATACAACATGTATAATACCACCATACAACAATATTACACCACTACAATACAACATGTATAATACCACCATACAACAATATTACACCACTACAATACAACATGTATAATACCACCATACAATAATATTACACCACTACAATACAACATGTATAATACCACCATACAACAATATTACACCACTACAATACAACATGTATAATACCACCATACAACAATATTACACCACTACACATCTACAATACAACATGTATAATACCACCATACAACAATATTACACCACTACAATACAACATGTATAATACCACCATACAACAATATTACACCACTACAATACAACATGTATAATACCACCATACAATAATATTACACCACTACAATACAACATGTATAATACCACCATACAACATATTACACCACTACAATACAACATGTATAATACCACCATACAACAATATTACACCACTACAATACAACATGTATAATACCACCATACAATAATATTACACCACTACACATCTACAATACAACATGTATAATACCACCATACAACAATATTACACCACTACACATCTACAATACAACATGTATAATACCACCATACAACAATATTACACCACTACAATACAACATGTATAATACCACCATACAACAATATTACACCACTACACATCTACAATACAACATGTATAATACCACCATACAATAATATTACACCACTACAATACAACATGTATAATACCACCATACAACAATATTACACCACTACAATACAACATGTATAATACCACCATACAACAATATTACACCACTACAATACAACATGTATAATACCACCATACAACAATATTACACCACTACAATACAACATGTATAATACCACCATACAACAATATTACACCACTACAATACAACATGTATAATACCACCATACAACAATATTACACCACTACAATACAACATGTATAATACCACAATATTACACCACTACAATACAACATGTATAATACCACCATACAATAATATTACACCACTACAATACAACATGTATAATACCACCATACAACAATATTACACCACTACAATACAACATGTATAATACCACCATACAACAATATTACACCACTACAATACAACATGTATAATACCACCATACAACAATATTACACCACTACAATACAACATGTATAATACCACCATACAACAATATTACACCACTACAATACAACATGTATAATACCACCATACAACAATATTACACCACTACAATACAACATGTATAATACCACCATACAACAATATTACACCACTACAATACAACATGTATAATACCACCATACAACAATATTACACCACTACAATACAACATGTATAATACCACCATACAACAATATTACACCACTACAATACAACATGTATAATACCACCATACAACAATATTACACCACTACAATCTACAACATGTATAATACCACCATACAACAATATTACACCACTACAATACAACATGTATAATACCACCATACAACAATATTACACCACTACAATACAACATGTATAATACCACAATATTACACCACTACAATACAACATGTATAATACCACCATACAACAATATTACACCACTACACATCTACAATACAACATGTATAATACCACCATACAACAATATTACACCACTACACTACAATACAACATGTATAATACCACCATACAACAATATTACACCACTACAATACAATATGTATAATACCACCATACAACAATATTACACCACTACAATACAACATGTATAATACCACCATACAACAATATTACACTACTACAATACAACATGTATAATACCACCACACAATAATATTACACCACTACAATACAACATGTATAATACCACCATACAACAATATTACACCACTACAATACAACATGTATAATACCACCATACAACAATATTACACCACTACACCACTACAATACAACATGTATAATACCACCATACAACAATATTACACCACTACAATACAACATGTATAATACCACCATACAATAATATTACACCACTACAATACAACATGTATAATACCACCATACAACATTATTACACCACTACAATACAACATGTATAATACCACCATACAACAATATTACACCACTACACCACTACAATACAACATGTATAATACCACCATACAACAATATTACACCACTACAATACAACATGTATAATACCACCATACAATAATATTACACCACTACAATACAACATGTATAATACCACCATACAACATTATTACACCACTACAATACAACATGTATAATCCCACCATACAACAATATTACACCACTACACATCTACAATACAACATGTATAATACCACCATACAACAATATTACACCACTACACATCTACAATACAACATGTATAATACCACCATACAACAATATTACACCACTACACATCTACAATACAACATGTATAATACCACCATACAACAATATTACACCACTACAATACAACATGTATAATACCACCATACAACAATATTACACCACTACACATCTACAATACAACATGTATAATACCACCATACAACAATATTACACATCTACAATACAACATGTATAATACCACCATACAACAATATTACACCACTACAATACAACATGTATAATACCACCATACAACAATATTACACACACTACAATACAACATGTATAATACCACAATATTACACCACTACAATACAACATGTATAATACCACCATACAACAATATTACACCACTACAATACAACATGTATAATACCACAATATTACACCACTACAATACAACATGTATAATACCACCATACAACAATATTACACCACTACACCACTACAATACAACATGTATAATACCACCATACAACAATATTACACCACTACAATACAACATGTATAATACCACCATACAACAATATTACACCACTACAATACAACATCTATAATACCACCATACAACAATATTACACCACTACAATACAAATGTATAATACCACCACACAATAATATTACACCACTACAATACAACATGTATAATACCACCATACAACAATATTACACCACTACAATACAACATGTATAATACCACCATACAACAATATTACACCACTACACACTACAATACAACATGTATAATACCACCATACAACAATATTACACCACTACAATACAACATGTATAATACCACCATACAACAATATTACACCACTACAATACAACATGTATAATACCACCATACAACAATATTACACCACTACAATACAACATGTATAATACCACCATACAACATTATTACACCACTACAATACAACATGTATAATACCACCATACAACAATATTACACCACTACACATCTACAATACAACATGTATAATACCACCATACAACAATATTACACCACTACACATCTACAATACAACATGTATAATACCACCATACAACAATATTACACCACTACACATCTACAATACAACATGTATAATACCACCATACAACAATATTACACCACTACAATACAACATGTATAATACCACCATACAACAATATTACACCACTACACCTCTACAATACAACATGTATAATACCACCATACAACAATATTACACCACTACACATCTACAATACAACATGTATAATACCACCATACAACAATATTACACCACTACAATACAACATGTATAATACCACCATACAATAAAATTACAATGTGCGTGTGTGTAGAGTGCGTGTCTTCGTGTCTGTACCTTTGTGTGTCTCTTCACATTTAGTTTTTGCCGTAACACTGAACACACTTGATTTAAATAATGAAAGGCTTGATGATGAGTTGATTTAAATAATGAAAGGCTTGATGATGAGTTGAAGAGTTGATTATCAAGTAAGTGTTAGTTCGGTGCAGAAACTACAATGTGCACTGGTCTAGACAGGGCAAGCCTGCCGCTGTGCTCTGCTGTCCTGATTCCTCCGCTGATCTTGCTAACCCCATATTGCCCTCCATTAGCTCAATCAGGTGTGTTAGCACTGAGCTAGAAACACATGTGCACTGCTCAGAATGAAAGAGCCCTGGTGTTCCAGACAACAAACTATATTCACTTTGTTGGTGACTGCTGACCTCTGGTGGTCGGGATTTGTTTACGTGTGTGTGTGTGCCTTCCTAACCCCTTCTGCGTACACACACACTCACACACACACACACACACACACACACACACACACACACACACACACACACACACACACACACACACACACACACACACACACACACACACACACACACACACACACACACACACAAAAGAACCTCCCATATTCTCAAATGACTTGTGGCTGGCATCTCGATACACTGGGGCAGGGGTAATCTGGTACTATTTCAGAAGGCCTGGTCACACAGGTTTCCTAGGGGCAAAAGGTTTGGATGGACTTGGTCACTTATTGACATTGTATCAAACCCCTACCTCACAACCCAAGCAACCTCAAACTGTTCACACCCCTGTTGTTGGCGAGAGAACATTTTGCTGTTTTAAAGCAAATGAATGAAATTCTCCACATTTTGCCATGTCGTATGTGGGTTGATGATTTCCAGGGGGTCGACGCCCGACCGAGTTCCCCAAACAACAACATCATTTACAGTTCCAGTCAAAGGTTTGGACACCTACTCATTCCAGGGTTTTTCTTTATTTTTACTATGTTCTACATTGTTGAATATTAGCGAAGGCATCAAAACTATTAAATAACACATCATTTAGAAACCAAAAAAGTGTTAAACAAATCTAAATATATTTTAGATTTTAGATTCTCAAAGTAGCCACCCTTTTCCTTGATGACAGCTTTGCACACTCTTGGAACAAACACCAAATTGAGACTCTTCATGCAGAATTCTGCAAAAATATCCTCCGTGTACAACGTAAAACACCAAATAATGCCTGCAGAGCAGAATTAGGCCGATACCCTCTAATTATCAAAATCCAGAAAAGAGCCATTAAATTCTACAACCACCTAAAAGGAAACGACTCTCGGGGCGGCAGCGTAGCCTAGTGGTTAGAGCGTTGGACTAGTAACCGGAAGGTTGCGAGTTCAAACCCCAGAGCTGACAAGATACAAATCTGTCGTTCTGCCCCTGAACAGGCCCACTGTTCCCAGGCCGTCATTGAAAATAAGAATATGTTCTTAACTGACTTGCCTGGGTAAAGGTAAAAATATATATATATTTTTTTTTAAAACCTTCCATTACAAAGCCATCACCTACACCTACAGAGAGATGAACCTGGAGAAGAGTCCCTAAGCAATCTGGTCCTGGGGCTCTGTTCACAAACACACCCCACACAGGACAGCAGCACAATTAGACCCAACCAAATCATGAGAAAACAAAAAGATAATTACTTGACACATTGGAAAGAATTTACAAAAAACAGAGAAAACTAGAATGCTATTTGGCCCTACACAGAGTACACAGTGGCAGAATATCTGACCACTGTGACTGACCCAAAGGAAAGCTTTGACTATGTACAGACTCAGTCAGCATAGCCTTGCTATTGAGAAAGGCCGCCGTAGTCAGACCTGGCTCTCAAGAGAAGACCGGCTATGTGCACACTGCCCACAAAATGTAATATGGCCAAATGTATGACCATATTAGAGACACATATCTTCCTCAGATTACACAGACCCACAAAGAATTTGAAAACAAACTCCCATATGTATTGGGTGAAATTTTTGTGAGTGTAATGTTTACTGTTAATGTCACGAATCCCGCTTCCTGAGTCTATGTTTGCCTGTGTTTCTGTCCTGGAGTGTGTTTCCAGTGTCCTGGAACGCACCCTGTCTGGTTGCCGGGCGAATTAGCTTGTTGGGAGATCGATGTTCACCCGCACCTGTATCCCATCAGTAATCTGCACACCTGTCCTGATCATCACCTCTCCCCTTCAAAAGCTCTGACCTGACATCCATTCCCTGCCGGATCGTTAGCCATGAACATTACTCACCCGGATCATTTACCCCATTCCCGCCTGGTCGTCGGAGGATTCCACTACCCCATTGGATCCACCTATTTACTCCCATCAACTCACCACCGCTGCCCGCTACACCACCTGGATATATCCACCCATTCACATTCACTTGTAAATAAATACTCACCTTCTTCCTACTCTCCTTGTCCTGGACTGCTTCTGGGTTCGATTATGAAAGAACGTGACAGTTAATTTGTATAGTTTATTTCACTTTTGTTTATTATCTACATCACTTGCTTTGGCAGTGTTAACATATGTTTCCCATGCTAATAAAGCTCTTAAATTGTATTGAAATGGAATTGAATTAAATTGAGAGAGAGAAGAGAGAGATGTGGATACGTCCTCCTGGAACTAGAGAGTGGGTGATTGAGATATCGAGTGATGGAAAGATGGAGAGCAGAGGGAGAAAGTGTCAGTTAGAGAGAGGAGTGAGATAGAGGGGAAGAGAGAGAGAGGAGGAGGGAGAGAGAGGAGGAGAGAGAGAGGAGGAGGGAGTGAGAGGAGGAGAGAGAGAGATGAGGAGAGAGAGAGGAGGAAGAGAGAGAGAGAGAGAGAGATGAGGAGAGAGATGAGGAGAGAGGAAGAGAGAGAGAGAGGAGAGAGAGAGAGAGGAGGAGAGAGAGAGAAAGGCGGAGGGAGAGGGAGAGAGGCAGAGAGGGAGAGAGAGAGAGAGAGAGAGAGGAGGAGGGAGAGAGAGAAGGAGAGAGAGAGGAGGAGAGAGAGGCGGAGGGAGAGAGAGAGGCGGAGGGAGAGGGGGCGAGGAGGGAGAGAGGCGGAGAGAGAGGGAGAGAGGGCAAGTGAGT
The DNA here is from genome assembly GCF_023373465.1 of Oncorhynchus keta. Taxonomy (NCBI): domain Eukaryota; kingdom Metazoa; phylum Chordata; class Actinopteri; order Salmoniformes; family Salmonidae; genus Oncorhynchus; species Oncorhynchus keta. The sequence goes on from NW_026288201.1 coordinate 35,857, forward strand.
GAGCGAGTCATTGAGAGAGAGGACATTGAACAGTCAATGAGAGAGAGAGAGAGAGAGAGAGAGAGAGAGAGAGAGAGAGAGAGAGAGAGAGAGAGAGAGAGAGAGGACATAGAACAGTCCATGAGAGAGAGAGGGAGAGAGAGAGAGTGGACATAGAACAGTCAGTGAGAGAGAGAGAGAGAGAGAGAGAGAGAGAGAGAGAGAGAGAGAGGACATAGAACAGTCAGAGAGAGAGAGAGAGACGACATAGAACAGTCAGAGAGAGAGAGAGAGAGAAAGGATATAGAACAGTCAGTGAGAGAGAGAGAGAGAGAGAGAGAGAGAGAGAGAGAGAGAGAGAGAGTCTTCTCTCTCTGTTTCTCTGAATGTATGTTAGTCTTCTCTCTCTCTCTGTTTCTCTGAATGTAGGGTAGAGTCTTCTTTCTCTCTGTTTCTCTGAATGTAGGGTAGTCTTCTCTCTGTTTCTCTGAATGTAGGGTAGTCTTCTCTCTGTTTCTCTGAATGTAGGGTAGAGTCTTCTCTCTCTGTTTCTCTGAATGTAGGGTAGTCTTCTCTCTCTCTGTTTCTCTGAATGTAGGGTAGTCTTCTCTCTGTTTCTCTGAATGTAGGGTAGTCTTCTCTCTGTTTCTCTGAATGTAGGGTAGTCTTCTCTCTGTTTCTCTGAATGTAGGGTAGAGTCTTCTCTCTCTGTTTCTCTGAATGTAGGGTAGAGTCTTCTCTCTCTCTGTTTCTCTGAATGTAGGGTAGAGTCTTCTCTCTCTCTGTTTCTCTGAATGTAGGGTAGTCTTCTCTCTCTCTGTTTCTCTGAATGTAGGGTAGAGTCTTCTCTCTCTGTTTCTCTGAATGTAGGGTAGTCTTCTCTCTGTTTCTCTGAATGTAGGGTAGAGTCTTATCTCTCTCTGTTTCTCTGAATGTAGGGTAGTCTTCTCTCTCTGTTTCTCTGAATGTAGGGTAGTCTTCTCTCTCTCTGTTTCTCTGAATGTAGGGTAGTCTTCTCTCTCTGTTTCTCTGAATGTAGGGTAGAGTCTTCTCTCTCTGTTTCTCTGAATGTAGGGTAGTCTCTCTCTGTTTCTCTGAATGTAGGGTAGTCTTCTCTCTCTCTGTTTCTCTGAATGTAGGGTAGTCTTCTTTCTCTGTTTCTCTGAATGTAGGGTAGTCTTATCCCTTTTCTCTGAATGTAGAGTATTCTTCTCTCTGTTTCTCTGAATGTAGGGTAGTCTTTCTCTCTCTGGTTCTCTGAATGTAGGGTAGTCTTCTCTCTGTTTCTCTGAATGTAGAGTAGTCTTATCCCTGTTTCTCTGAATGTAGAGTAGTCTTATCCCTGTTTCTCTGAATGTAGGGTAGTCTTATCCCTGTTTCTCTGAATGTAGGGTAGTCTTCTCTCTGTTTCTCTGAATGTAGAGTATTCTTTCTCTCTGTTTCTCTGAATGTAGAGTATTCTTCTCTCTGTTTCTCTGAATGTAGAGTAGTCTTCTCTGTTTCTCTGAATGTAGAGTAGTCTCTCTGTTTCTCTGAATGTAGGGTAGTCTTCTCTCTGTTTCTCTGAATGTAGAGTAGTCTTCTCTCTGTTTCTCTGAATGTAGGGTAGTCTCTCTGTTTCTCTGAATGTAGAGTAGTCTTCTCTCTGTTTCTCTGAATGTAGGGTAGTCTTCTCTCTCTGTTTCTCTGAATGTAGGGTAGAGTCTTCTCTCTGTTTCTCTGAATGTAGGGTAGTCTTCTCTCTCTGTTTCTCTGAATGTAGGGTAGTCTTCTCTCTGTTTCTCTGAATGTAGGGTAGAGTCTTCTCTCTCTGTTTCTCTGAATGTAGGGTAGTCTTCTCTCTCTGTTTCTCTGAATGTATGGTAGTCTTCTCTCTCTCTCTGTTTCTCTGAATGTAGAGTAGTCTTATCCCTGTTTCTCTGAATGTAGAGTATTCTTCTCTCTGTTTCTCTGAATGTAGGGTAGTCTTCTCTCTCTGTTTCTCTGAATGTATGGTAGTCTTCTCTCTCTGTTTCTCTGAATGTAGAGTAGTCTCTCTGTTTCTCTGAATGTAGGGTAGAGTCTTCTCTCTCTGTTTCTCTGAATGTAGGGTAGTCTTCTCTCTCTGTTTCTCTGAATGTATGGTAGTCTTCTCTCTCTCTGTTTCTCTGAATGTAGAGTAGTCTTATCCCTGTTTCTCTGAATGTAGAGTATTCTTCTCTCTCTGTTTCTCTGAATGTAGGGTAGTCTTCTCTCTGTTTCTCTGAATGTAGAGTAGTCTGTTTCTCTCTCTCTGTTTCTCTGAATGTAGGGTAGAGTCTTCTCTCTGTTTCTCTGAATGTAGGGTAGTCTTCTCTCTCTGTTTCTCTGAATGTAGGGTAGTCTTCTCTCTGTTTCTCTGAATGTAGGGTAGAGTCTTCTCTCTCTCTGTTTCTCTGAATGTAGGGTAGTCTTCTCTCTCTGTTTCTCTGAATGTAGGGTAGTCTTCTCTCTCTGTTTCTCTGAATGTAGGGTAGTCTTATCCCCTTTTCTCTGAATGTAGAGTATTCTTCTCTCTGTTTCTCTGAATGTAGGGTAGTCTTATCTCTGTTTCTCTGAATGTATGGTAGTCTTCTCTCTCTCTGTTTCTCTGAATGTAGAGTAGTCTTCTCTCTGTTTCTCTGAATGTAGGGTAGAGTCTCTCTCTGTTTCTCTGAATGTAGGGTAGTCTTCTCTCTGTTTCTCTGAATGTATGGTAGTCTTCTCTCTCTGTTTCTCTGAATGTAGAGTAGTCTTATCCCTGTTTCTCTGAATGTAGGGTAGTCTTATCCCTGTTTCTCTGAATGTAGGGTAGTCTCTCTCTGTTTCTCTGAATGTAGAGTATTCTTCTCTCTGTTTCTCTGAATGTAGGGTAGTCTTATCCCTGTTTCTCTGAATGTAGAGTAGTCTTATCCCTGTTTCTCTGAATGTAGAGTAGTCTTATCCCTGTTTCTCTGAATGTAGGGTAGTCTTATCCCTGTTTCTCTGAATGTAGAGTATTCTTCTCTCTGTTTCTCTGAATGTAGGGTAGTCTTCTCTCTGTTTCTCTGAATGTAGGGTAGTCTTCTCTCTGTTTCTCTGAATGTAGGGTATTCTTCTCTCTGTTTCTCTGAATGTAGAGTAGTCTTCTCTCTGTTTCTCTGAATGTAGGTTAGTCTTATCCCTGTTTCTCTGAATGTAGGGTAGTCTTCTCTCTCTCTGTCTTTCTGTCTCCCCTTTCTGCTAGTGCCCTCCACTCTCTTCTCCTGCCACCTCTCCACTGTCACTGTCACTACTTGTCTTTTCACTCCTCTCCCTCCTCGTCTCCTCTCCCTCCTCGTCTTCTCTCCCTCCTTGTCTTCTCTCCCTCCTCGTCTTCTCTCCCTTCTCGTCTTCTCGCCCTCCTCGTCTACTCTCCCTCCTCATCTTCTCTCCCTCCTCATCTTCTCTCCCTTCTCATCTCCTCTCCCTCCTCTCCCTCCTCGTCTCCTCTCCCTCCTCTCCTCATCATCCCATCTCCTCCTCTTCTCCTCTCCTCCTCGTCTTCTCTCCCTCATCTCCTCTTCTTTCTCTTCTCCTCTTTCTCCTCTACCTGTTCAGTTTTGTTTCAAACTCTCAATTTTCTGTACTCTTATCTCTCTGTGTGACAGATCTGTGGGACTGGTTCTCCCCTGAGTCATGTGTGTGACTGGGTTTCTCCCTAGACAGCCCTGCTCCACTATCCAGCTGCAATACCACATTCTGCCACCAAGGGGGAGTACAGGGCTGCTAGTTGTACTCACTGCAGTTATAACCCACACCTCTACATACTATATCAGTTGTAACCCACACCAATACATACTGTAACACTACACCCTGATGAAACACACACCCTGATGAAACACTCTCACACACACCCTGATGAAACACACACCCTGATGAAACACTCTCACACACACCCTGATGAAACACACACCCTGATGAAACACACACCCTAATGAAACACACATCGTGATGAAACACTCTCACACACACCCTGATGAAACACACACCCTGATGAAACACACACCCTGATGAAACACAATCCTGATGAAACACACATCCTGATGAAACACACATCCTGATGAAACACACATCCTGATGAAACACACACCCTGATGAAACACACACCCTGATGAAACACACATCCTGATGAAACACACATCGTGATGAAACACACACCCTGATGAAACACACACCCTGATGAAACACACATCCTGATGAAACACACATCCTGATGAAACACACATCCTGATGAAACACACACCCTGATGAAACACACACCCTGATGAAACACACATCCTGATGAAACACACATCCTGATGAAACACACACCCTGATGAAACACACATCGTGATGAAACACACACCCTGATGAAACACACATCCTGATGAAACACACACCCTGATGAAACACACATCCTGATGAAACACACACCCTGATGAAACACACACCCTGATGAAACACACACCCACCCTGATGAAACACACATCATGATGAAACACACATCCTGATGAAACACACACCCTGATGAAACACACATCCTGATGAAACACACACCCTGATGAAACACACACCCTGATGAAACACATCATGATGAAACACACCCTGATGAAACACACATCCTGATGAAACACACACCCACCCTGATGAAACACACACACCCTGATGAAACACACACCGTGATGAAACACACACCCTGATGAAACACACATCGTGATGAAACACACACCCTGATGAAACACACACCCTGATGAAACACACACCCACCCTGATGAAACACACACCCACCCTGATGAAACACACACCCACCCTGATGAAACACACACCCTGATGAAACACACACCCACCCTGATGAAACACACACCCTGATGAAACACACACCCACCCTGATGAAACACACACCCACCCTGATGAAACACACACCCACCCTGATGAAACACACACCCTGATGAAACACACACCCACCCTGATGAAACACACACCCACCCTGATGAAACACACACCCTGATGAAACACACACCCACCCTGATGAAACACACACCCACCCTGATGAAACACACACCCACCCTGATGAAACACACACCCACCCTGATGAAACACACACCCTGATGAAACACACACCCACCCTGATGAAACACACACCCACCCTGATGAAACACACACCCTGATGAAACACACACCCTGATGAAACACACACCCTGATGAAACACACACCCTGATGAAACACACACCCTGATGAAACACACACCCTGATGAAACACACACCCACCCTGATGAAACACACATCCTGATGAAACACACATCCTGATGAAACACACATCCTGATGAAACACACATCCTGATGAAACACACACCCTGATGAAACACACACCCTGATGAAACACATCATGATGAAACACACACCCTGATGAAACACACATCCTGATGAAACACACACCCACCCTGATGAAACACACACCCTGATGAAACACACATCGTGATGAAACACACACCCTGATGAAACACACATCGTGATGAAACACACACCCTGATGAAACACACACCCTGATGAAACACACACCCTGATGAAACACACACCCACCCTGATGAAACACACACCCTGATGAAACACACACCCACCCTGATGAAACACACATCCTGATGAAACACACACCCACCCTGATGAAACACACACCCACCCTGATGAAACACACACCCTGATGAAACACACACCCTGATGAAACACACACCCACCCTGATGAAACACCCACCCTGATGAAACACACACCCACCCTGATGAACACACACCCTGATGAAACACACACCCACCCTGATGAAACACACACCCACCCTGATGAAACACACACCCACCCTGATGAAACACACACCCACCCTGATGAAACACACACCCACCCTGATGAAACACCCACCCTGATGAAACACACACCCTGATGAAACACACACCCTGATGAAACACACACCCTGATGAAACACACACCCTGATGAAACACACATCCTGATGAAACACACATCCTGATGAAACACACACCCTGATGAAACACACCCTGATGAAACACACACCCTGATGAAACACACATCCTGATGAAACACACATCCTGATGAAACACACACCCTGATGAAACACACATCGTGATGAAACACACACCCTGATGAAACACACACCCTGATGAAACACACATCCTGATGAAACACACACCCTGATGAAACACACATCGTGATGAAACACACACCCTGATGAAACACACATCTGATGAAACACACATCCTGATGAAACACACACCCTGATGAAACACACACCCTGATGAAACACACACCCTGATGAAACACACATCCTGATGAAACACACACCCTGATGAAACACACATCCTGATGAAACACACATCCTGATGAAACACACACCCTGATGAAACACACATCCTGATGAAACACACATCCTGATGAAACACACACCCTGATGAAACACACATCCTGATGAAACACACACCCTGATGAAACACACACCCTGATGAAACACACATCCTGATGAAACACACACCCTGATGAAACACATCCTGATGAAACACACACCCTGATGAAACACACATCCTGATGAAACACACACCCTGATGAAACACACACCCTGATGAAACACACACCCACCCTGATGAAACACACACCCTGATGAAACACACACCCTGATGAAACACACACCCTGATGAAACACACACCCACCCTGATGAAACACACACCCTGATGAAACACACACCCTGATGAAACACACACCCACCCTGATGAAACACACACCCACCCTGATGAAACACACACCCTGATGAAACACACACCCACCCTGATGAAACACACACCCACCCTGATGAAACACACACCCTGATGAAACACACACCCACCCTGATGAAACACACATCCTGATGAAACACACACCCACCCTGATGAAACACACACCCACCCTGATGAAACACACACCCTGATGAAACACACACCCACCCTGATGAAACACACACCCTGATGAAACACACACCCACCCTGATGAAACACACACCCTGATGAAACACACACCCTGATGAAACACACACCCACCCTGATGAAACACACACCCACCCTGATGAAACACACACCCTGATGAAACACACACCCACCCTGATGAAACACACACCCTGATGAAACACACACCCACCCTGATGAAACACACACCCTGATGAAACACACACCCACCCTGATGAAACACACACCCACCCTGATGAAACACACACCCACCCTGATGAAACACACAGCCTGATCAAACACACACCCTGATCAAACACACACCCTGATGAAACACACACCCTGATGAAACACACACCCTGATGAAACACACCCTGATGAAACACACACCCTGATGAAACACACATCCTGATGAAACACACACCCTGATGAAACACACATCCTGATGAAACACACACCCACCCTGATGAAACACACACCCACCCTGATGAAACACACATCGTGATGAAACACACACCCTGATGAAACACACATCATGATGAAACACACACCCTGATGAAACACCCACCCTGATGAAACACACATCCTGATGAAAACACACCCACCCTGATGAAACACACACCCACCCTGATGAAACACACACCCTGATGAAACACACACCCTGATGAACACACACCCTGATGAAACACACACCCACCCTGATGAAACACACACCCTGATGAAACACACACCCACCCTGATGAAACACACATCCTGATGAAACACACATCCTGATGAAACACACATCCTGATGAAACACACATCCTGATGAAACACACACCCTGATGAAACACACACCCTGATGAGTGTGGACAGACAGTGTCACTTCAGTGTTGTCTTGTATTGTGGGGTTCTCAAGTGGATGCATTATATGTTCAAACGTTCCTCACCTCGACCACATCCTGGCTTGTTCCTCTCCTTTTTCCATCCCTCTGTTCATCCCTCCCTTTCTCTGTCCTTGACTTTCTGTGCCAAGTCGTTGCTAGGTAATGACATGTCATTTCCTCTCTGTTCTTTACAGCCACTCACACCAGGTCTCTCTCTCTCTCTCTCTCTCTCTCTCTCTCTCTCTCTCTCTCTCTCTCTCTCTCTCTCTCTCTCTCTCTGTCTCTCTCTCTCTCTCTCTCTCTCTCTGTCTCTCTCTCTCTCCCTCTCTCTCTGTCTCTCTCTCTCTCTCTCTCTCTCTCTCTCTCTCTCTCTCTCTCTCTCTCTCTCTCTCACTCTCCTCTCCCTCTCCCTCTCTCTCTGTCTGTCTGTCTGCCTGTCTGTCTGTCTGTCTGTCTGTCTGTCTGTCTGTCTCTCTCTCTCTCTCTCTCTCTCTCTCTCTCTCTCTCTCTCTCTCTGTCTCTGTCTCTGTCTCTCTCTCTTGCTTTCTCTCTCTCGCGTTCTCTCTCTCTCTGTCTCTCTCGCTCTCATTCTGTGTCTCTCTCGCTTTCTCTCTCACTTTCTCTCTCACTTTCTCTCTCTCTCTCTCTCTCTCTCTCTCTCTCTCTCTCTCTCTCTCTCTCTCTCTCTCTGTCTCTGTCTCTGTCTCTGTGTCTCTCTCTTGCTTTCTCTCTCTCGCGTTCTCTCTCTCTCTCTGTCTCTCTCGCTCTCATTCTGTCTCTCTCTCGCTTTCTCTCTCACTTTCTCTCTCACTTTCTCTCTCCCTCTCTCTCTCTCTGTCTCTCCTTCTCTCTCTCTGATTGGCTATTTGCCAGCTCCTGTTTATCGAGGCCACCGCCCTTCCTGTCTGCTCTGAGCTTTTCTCAATGAAAACATTCTGACTGGAGATATTTACTACTGGCAATGTATGGGCCTGGCACGCACACACACACACACACACACACGCACACACACACACACACACACACACACACACACACACACACACACACACACACACACACACACACACACACACACACACACACACACACACACACACACACACACACACTTCAGAATATATAAGACATACATATAGTACTATCCACAGTATACATACTAGTACACTGTACACAGCCTATAATAATACACACTACCACACCTTCTCTCACACAGACATGTGTTGATACAGTAGACATTGATATACACACCGCCAGGCCCCAGAAAGGGGGTGACTCATTCGGGCCTTTATTGATTACGGAATTCATAAAAACAGATTCATAG